>NW_018364632.1:5193-6134 GCF_002078875.1 Numida meleagris | reverse complement strand
GTGCCCCACAAGTGTGGGGCAGAGCTTCAGAACATTGAGGTGTGCCCCGTAATTGTGGGGCAGAGCTCCAGAACTGTGGGTCGTGCCCCCCATAACTGTGGGGCAGAGCCCCGTAACTGCGGTCTGTGCCCCATAAGTGTGGGGCAGAACCCTGAACAAATCGTAACTGTGGGTTTTGCCCCATAAGCGTGGGGCAGAACTCGGTAACTACAATCTGTGCCCCATAACTGTGGGGCAGTGCTCCATAACTGCTGTCTCTGCCCCATAAGTGTGGGGCAGAGCCCCATAAGCCTCAGAACTGTGGGCTGTGCCCCGTAAGTGTGGGGCAGAGCTCCGTAACTACGGTCTGCGCCCCACAAGTGTGGGGCGCAGCTCCATAACTGCAAGGGGTGCCCCATAAGTGTGGGGCAGAGCTCCACAACTGTGGTCTGTGCCCCATAAGAGTGGGGCAGAGCCCCATAACTGCAACGTGTACCCCAAAAGAAAGCGTGGGGCAGAAACTCCTAATTGTGGGGTGTGCCCCATAAGTGTGGGGCAAAGCCTACAGCTGTGCGGGCAGAACCCCCTGAGGATGGGGCACACCCCCCAAGTGTGGGGCAGAGCCCCCTAAGTGTGGGGCAGAACCCATAGCTATGGGGGGGGGGGTAGGGGGAAAGCAGAACCCCCTTGAAGATGGGGCACACCCCCCAAGTGTGGGGCAGAACCCATAGCTATGGGGGGGGGTAAGGGGGGAAGCAGAACCCCCACCCCCCGAGCATGGGGCACACCCCCCAAGTGTGGGGCAGAGCCCCCTAAGTGTGGGGCAGAACCCATAGCTACGGGGGGGGAGGGGGGGGAGGGGGGAAGCAGAACCCCCCTGAGGATGGGGCACACCCCCCAAGTGTGGGGCAGAACCCATACGTGTGGGGCAGACCCCCCTGAGCACGGGGCACACCCCCCAA
>NW_018364632.1:0-2026 GCF_002078875.1 Numida meleagris | reverse complement strand
GCCCACTGCCCCATAACCACGCCCACTGCCCCATAACCATGCCCACTACCCCATAACCATGCCCACTACCCCATAACCATGGCCACTGCCCCATAACCATGGCCACTACCCCATAATCCTGCCCACTACCCCATAACCATGTCCACTGCACCATAACCCTGCCCACTGCCCCATAACCACCCCCATTCCTTAGCACCAAACCCACTGCCCTGCCCACCACTCCACCGCTCCCCCAACTGCCCCACAACTGCCCCCACTGCCCCATAACCACCGCTCACCCAGGTCCGCTTTGCATAACCACGCCCAGCCCTTATAGCCACGCCCACTCCCATTCATTCATGCTCGCTTTGCATAACCCCGCCCACCCATGCCCATTTTGCATAGCCACGCCCACCCACTACGTAGCCACCCGATTTTGCATAACCCCACCCACCCACAACCATAGGAAGCGATGCCTGCTTTGCATAACCCCGCCCACCTCGCATGACCCCACTCACCGCCACCCCCTGCTTTGCATAGCCCCGCCCACCACATAATAAGCAATGACCACTTTGCATAACCCCGCCCACAGCCATGGAAAGCAAAGCCCGCTTTGCATAACCCCGCCCACCTCTCGCAACACCGCCTTCCAACAGCCAGCCCCGCTTTGCATAACCCCGCCCACAACCATAAAAAGCGATGCCTGCTTTGCATAATCCGGCCCACCTCGCAAGACCCCACCCACCGCCACCCCCTGCTTTGCATAGCCCCGCCCACCACAACCACAATAGCCAATTCCCACTTTGCATAACCCTGCCCACAACCACAGAAAGCAAAGCCCACTTTGCATAATCCCGCCCACCTCCCATGAACCCACACCCCTACAACCACCCCTGCTTTGCATAACCCCGCCCCCACAACCATAAAAGCAAAGCCCGCTTTGCATAGCCCCGCCCACCACCACCATAAAAATTGACACCTGCTTTGCATAACCCCGCCCACCGCAACCACATAAAGCGAGGCCTGCTTTGCATAACCCCGCCCCCCACTGCCATAATAACCAATTCCTGCTTTGCATAGCCCCGCCCACAACCATAGAAAGCAAAACCCGCTTTGCATAACCCCGCCCACCACAACCATAGAAAGCAATGCCTGCTTTGCATAACCCCGCCCACAACAATAATAATCAATTCCCGCTTTGCATAACCCCGCCCACCCCAGCATAGCAACAAATTCCTGCTTTGCATAGCCCTGCCCACAACCATAGAAAGCAAAACCCGCTTTGCATAACCCCGCCGACCACAACCATAGGAAGCGATGCCTGCTTTGCATAATCCTGCCCACCTCGCATGACCCCACCCACTGCCATGCCCAGCTTTGCATAGCCCCGCCCACCGCAACCTCAGAAAGAAAATCCTGCTTTGCATAACCCCGCCCCCACTGCCATAATAACCAATTCCCGCTTTGCATAGCCCCGCCCACCCCCAGCATAACAACCAATGCCCGCTTTGCATAGCCCCGCCCACCACAACCATAGAAAACAAAGCCTGCTTTGCATAACCCCGCCCACAACCATAAAAAGCGATGCCAGCTTTGCATAACCCCGCCCAACCCAGCATAAGAACCAATTCCTGCTTTGCATAACCCTGCCCACAACCGTAGAAAGCAAAGCCCGCTTTGCATAGCCCCGCCCACCACAACCATAAAAAACAATGCCTGCTTTGCATAACCCTGCCCACCTCGCATGACCCCACCCACTGCCATGCCCTGCTTTGCATAGCCCCGCCCCCCACTGCCATAATAACCAATTCCTGCTTTGCATAGCCCCGCCCACCCCCAGCATGACAACCCATTCCCGCTTTGCATAGCCCTGCCCACCACAACCATAAAGTGATGCCCGCTTAGCATAACCCCACCCACCACAACCATAATAACCCACTCCCCGCTTTGCATAGCCCCGCCCACTGCAACCAAAGAAAGCAAAGCCCACTTTGCATAACCCCGCCCACCACAACCACCGCCACCAATTCCCGCTTTGCATAACCCC
>NW_018364631.1:64840-66157 GCF_002078875.1 Numida meleagris | reverse complement strand
CCAGTGCCTTCAAATTGCTGTGAAAACGCAGCAGAATCGGGCCCAGAACGCCCAGGAATGGGTAAAACAAAAAACAAAAAAAACAAAAAACGGGGAGAGCTTGGCGAAAAAGCTCCGTTTTCAACCCAAAACCCGGAGCATGTGACGCCTGGAACGGGCCCAGCTCCACGCCCGGAGCCAGATGGCCCCCGGCGCCTCCTTACCCTGCAACAAAACTGCTTTCTTTTTTCCCTTTTTTCCCTTTTTTCCCTTTTTTCTCCTCTTTTTTTGGCTGTGGAGCGGCGTGGGACACCTGGGTTTTGTTCTTGGGTTGTTGTTTGTTTTTTTTTTGCGTTGGTTTTTTGCCTTTTTTTGGGGTCTTTTGGGCGAGTTTGGCTGGGCTGGGATGGGGCAGCTGGAGATGGGGAGCTGTTGTTGTGTGGGGCTGGCAAAGCTGCGGTGCTGGAGGGGAATGGGACGAGGCAGAGCTGAAAGAAAACAGAAATAAGGGTGAGAAGCGGGGAAATGGGGCTGGAAGTGGAGAAATGGGGGGTGAGAAGGGCAGAAATGGGGGCTGGAAGTGGATCAATGGGGTTAAAAGTGGATAAATTGGGGTTGGGAAAGGATAAATGGGGTTGAAAGTGGGTAAATTGGGGTTGAAAGTGGGTAAATTGGGGCTGGACATGAACAAATTGGGGTTATAAAGGCAGAAATTGGGGTTGGAAGTGGATAAATGGGGGCTGGAAGTGGATAAATAAGGGTTAAAAGTGGATCAGTGGGGGCTGGAAATGGATAAATGGGGGCTGGAAATAAACAAGTTGGGGTTATAAAGGCAGAAATGGGGGCTGGAAGTGGATTAATAAGGATTAAAAGTGGAGAAATGGGGGCTGGAAGTGGAGAAATGAGGTCTGGAAGAGGATAGATGGGGTTAAAAGTGGATCAGTGGGGGTTGGAAGTGGATAAATAAGGGTTAAAAGTGGATAACTGGGAGCTGGACATGAACAAGGTGGGTAATAAAGGCAGAAATGGGGGCTGGAAGTGGATAAATTGGGGTTCAAAGTGGATAAATTGGGGTTCAAAGTGGACAAATGGGGCTGGAAGAGGATAAATTGGGGTTAAAAATGGATAAATGGGGCTGGAAGAGGATAAATAAGGGTTAAAAGTGGATAAATAAGGGTTTAAAATAGATAAATGGGGGCTGGACATGAACAAGGTGGGGTTATAAGGGCAGAAATGGGGGCTGGAAGTGGATAAATTGGGGTTAAAAGTGGATAAATTGGGGTTGGAAGTGGATAAATGAGGGTTAAAAGTAGATAAATAAGGGTTAAAGGTGGATAA
>NW_018364631.1:61092-62275 GCF_002078875.1 Numida meleagris | reverse complement strand
CTTAAATGGGGTTAAAATATAAAAATTGGGGGTAGAAAGGCAGAAATTGGGGCTGAAAAGGCAAAAATGGGGTTGGAAGTGGATAAATGGGGGTATAAAGTGATTTAGTGGGGTTAAAAGCACAGAAATTGGGGTTAGAAAGGCAGAAATTGGGGCTGAAAAGGCAGAAATGGGGCTGAGGAAGGGCCTGGCTGTGGTTTTCTTTCGCCTCCCCATTTTTTGACGTTTCTGACCCATTTTGGATCGCGTCCCCCGTTTCCTCCCGGGTGCTGGGAACGCCCTTCTCACTGGGACGGATGGGAATCTCGCTGGAAAAAAAAAAAAAAAGAGAAAATTCAAGATTTTGGGGCATTCCTACGCTCTCTAAAAACAAATCCGCATCTTTCAGGGCCCGCTGATTCCATCCCGGGCGACGCCGGCCCGAAACCCCCCTTTTTGAGGCCGTTTTTTGGAGGCTGTTTTGGGGCTGTTTGCCTGGTTTTGTGCCCTGGTTTTGTGCCCCCCCCCCCCCCCCCCCCCCCCCCCCCCCCCCCCCCCCCCCCCCCCCCGTCGCCCTCGGTGCCCTCCCCCCGCCGCCGGCTCTCGTTAATCCGCCCGGGATTAACGAGGCTGAATTCTGCACCGTCAGCTTTCGCCGGGCGCCGGGGTCGTGGCGAATCCGGCGCCTCCGTCCCGTCGCTTTTTTTCCACTAAAATCCCCCAAAAAAGAGGCGAATTTGGGGGATCCCCCCCCCGTCCTTTGGGTAATTTTTGTAGGGGGAGAGCCCGTGGTTCCTCCTTGGGGTCGTGGTGGAGCTCCAAGCTTTGGATTCCTTTGGGACGCAGCGCTTCAAGGTCTCTGGTCGGGGTTTCAAACCTTGAGTTTGGCCCCAAATCTTTTGAGTTTTCCCCCAAAACCTTGGGTTCAAGACCTTGGGTTTGACCCCAGGAACGTGGTTTGACCCCAAACCTTTGGGTTTTCCCCCAAAACCTTGGGTTCGAAACCTTGGGTTTGAGCCCAAGACCTTGGGTTTGACCCCAAGACCTTGGTTTGACCCCAGATCTTTGAGTTTTCCCTCAAAACCTTGGGTTCAAGACCTTGGTTTGACCCCAAACCTTTGGGTTTTCCCCCCAAACCTTGGGTTCAAGACCTTGATTTTGGCCCCAAGACCTTGGTTTGACCCCAAATCCTTGGGTTTTCCCC
>NW_018364631.1:56534-58191 GCF_002078875.1 Numida meleagris | reverse complement strand
CATCTTCCTCCTATTTTTCCTCCTTTTTTGGCAGTTTCCTCCTAAACCCAACGTCACAGAGCTCCTGGGCCGCGTCACGATCCAGCCCAGCGCGGTCTGCTCTGCTTCCGAGCGCCTTTTTTAACCCATTTTCCCCTCTTTTTTCCGCAGGTTGGCGCTCCATCCGGCGCGGAGGGGAGGCTGGGGATCCTCGGCCATGTCCACCAAAGCCCCCATCTACCTGAAGCGCGGCAGCAGGAAGGGCAAGAAGGAGAAGCTGCGCGACATCCTCTCGTCCGACATGATCAGCCCCCCGCTGGGGGACTTCCGCCACACCATCCACATCGGCAGCGGCGGCGAGAGCGACATGTTCGGCGACATCTCCTTCCTCCAGGGGAAATTCCACCTCCTCCCCAGGACCGAGAGCGGCTTCGATTCCGACAGGGACAGCCCCGAGGCGGCTCCCTTCGCCTTCTCCAGGACGGCCACCGTCTCCGGTCGCGAGCCGGCATCCGAAACGTCCTCTCCCCTCCTCAAGAACGCCATTTCGTTGCCCGTCATCGGAGGGCCGCAAGCCTTGACCCTTCCTTCCGCCCAAGCCCCCCCGAAACCCCCAAGGCTCCACCTGGATGACAAAGCGGCCGCCGTTGCTGCTGCCCCGCATCCTCGCAGCCCACAGAACGGCTTCGCCGAGGAGCAGGGCAGCCCCGAGCCCTTCCTCTCGCACGCCGGCTCCCTCCTCTCCCTCCACGTGGATTTGGGGCCGTCCATCCTGGAGGACGTGCTGCAGGTGATGGAGAAGCACCAAGGAGGGGAGGAGACGGCGCCGGAGATCTTGACGTGAGGGTGAGCCGAGGTAAAAAGGGAGAGAGGCGGCCGGCGCTTTTCCTTGTGGTGGTTGAGCAAAAATGGGTCCATTTGGGTCCGTTTGGGGTCGATTCAGGTCCTTTTGGGGTCCATTTGGGGTCGATTTGGGTCCATTTGGGGTCGATTCGGGTCCATTTGGGGTCGATTTGGGTCCACTTTGGGTCCATTTGGGGTCCATTTTGGTCCCATTTGGGGTCCACTTTGGGTCCATTTGGGGTCCACTTTGGGTCGATTCAGGTCCACTTTGGGTCCACTTGGGTCCACTTTGGGTCCATTTGGAGTTGATTTGGGTCCACTTTGGGTCCATTTGGAGTCGATTTGGGTCCACTTTGGGTCGATTTGGGTCCGATTTGGGTCCATTTGGGGTCAATTCGGGTCCACTTTGGGGTTGATTTTGGGTCTGTTTGGGTCCATTCGGGGTCAATTTGGGTCCATTCGCGGTCAATTTGGATCCATTCGGGGTCAATTCGCGTCCATTCGGGGTCAATTTGGGTCCACTTTGGGTCCACTTTGGGTTGATTTGGGGTCAAATCGGGTCCGGTTTGGGGTCCGATTTGGGGTCGATTCGGGTCCGATTTGGGGTCGATTCGGGTCCGATTTGGGGTTGATTCGGGTCCGATTTGGGGTCAATTTTGGGTCTGTTTGGGTCGATTTGGGTCCACTTTGGGTCCATTTGAAGTCAATTTGGGTCCATTTTGGGTCCGATTTGGGTCGATTTTGGGTCGATTTGGGTCCATCTGGGGTCAATTCTTGTCCATTTGGGGTCGATTTCCTTCCTCCTCACGCAGCTCCGGAGCTGCCCAAACCCGCA
>NW_018364631.1:49520-54124 GCF_002078875.1 Numida meleagris | reverse complement strand
CCCAATAATTGAACCCCAACCCTAATTACCCCCAACCCTAATTGAACCCAAACCCCAATAACCCCAACCCCAATAATTGAACCCCAACCCTAATTGAACCCCAACCCCAATAATTGAACCCCAACCCCAATAACCCCAACCCTAATTGAACCCCAACCCCAATAACCCCCTAATTAACCCCAAACCCCAATAACCCCAATCCTAATTGAACCCAAGCCCCAATAACCCCAACCCTAATTGAACCCAAGCCCTAATTTACCCCCAACCCTAATTTACCCCCCAACCTTAATAATTTAACCCAAACCTTAATAACCCAAACCCTCATTTACTCCAAACCCCAATAATTGAACCCAAACCCCAATAACTGAACCCAAACCTTAATAACCCAAACCCTAATAATTGAACCCCCAACCCTAACTGAACCCAAACCCCAATAACCCAACCCCTAATTTACTCCAACCCTAATTTACCCAAAAACTCTAATTTACCCTAACCCTAATTACTGAACCCAGACCCTAATTAATGAACCCAGACCCTAATTAATGAACCCAGATCCTAATAACCTTTCCCTGTGTGGGAGCTAAGGGAGCGTGGAGACGATGCTGCGCTCGCCCTCGGAATCCTTCTGTACCCAAAAGAGCCTGATTTCAGCCCAAATCGCCGCTCCTCACTGTCCTGCCAGGAAACGGAAGCAAGGCTGTTTCTTTTCCATCATTTTTCTGTGTTTTTTTTTTTTCTCTTACCCTTATAGTTTTCCACTTAGCGTTTCCCATCTCCTCCCCTTTTCTTCCTTTTCCTATTATTCCCATCCATTTCCCCCCTTTTTCCTCCCATTTCCTACCCCTTTCCTTCCCTTCCCCCCTTTTCCCTCCCCTTTCCCCCCCTTTTCCTCCCCTTTCCCCCCCTTTTCCTCCCCTTTTCCCCCCCTTTCCCCCCCTTTTCCTCCCCTTTCCCCCCCTTTTCCTCCCCTTTCCCCCCCTTTTCCTCCCCTTTTCCTCCCCTTTCCCCCCTTTTTCCTCCCCTTTCCCCCCTTTTTCCTCCCCTTTCCCCCCTTCCCCTCTCATTCTCATTAGCCCAATTTTCCCATTTTCCCCCTTATTTTCCCCTTTTCACCCTGATTTCCCCTCCTTTATCCCCTTTACGGTCCCCCTTTCTCTCATATTTTCCCCTTTTCCCACATATTTCTACTTTTTTCCCCTCACATTTCCCCCTTTTTGATCCAATTTTCCCCCCAGTTTCCCCCTTTAATCCTCCTATTCTCCCCTCTTTCCCTCCTATTTCCCCTCTAATCCTCACATTTCTGCCTTATTTCCTCAGATTCTATCAATTTCCCTCATATTTTCCCCATTATCCTTCCAAATTTCCCCCTTTCCTCCATATTATCCCTCATATTTCCCCCTTTTCTCTTCCAATTTTCCCTTTCCTTCATATTCTCCCTCATATTTTCCCATTTTCCCCCATATTCTCCCCATTACCTTTTCAATTTCCCCCCTTTCCTTCATATCCTCCCTCACCTTTTCCCATTCTCCTCTATATTTCCCCTTTATCCTTCCAATTCCCCCCCTTTCCTCCACATCCTCCCTCATATTTCCCCATTCTCCTCTACATTACCCTCTTTTTTCTTCCGATTTTCCCCCTTCCCTTCAGATTTTCCCGCCTCTTCGCACCTCACCGCCTTCCCGCCTTTTCCCCTGCGCATGCGCAAAACTCCTCACCCCCCCCCCCCCCCCTGCGGACGCTCTGGGAAAAGGCGGGGAAGCGGGGGGGGGGAAGGGCGCCGCCATTTTGCGCAGGCGCAGCGCTGCCGCTCCCCGCGCATGCGCGCAGCGCATTGCTCCGGCGGCGGCGGAGGGAAAATGGCGGCGGTGGTACAGAATGTGGTGAAGCTGTGAGTGAACCTCCCCCCTTCCCCCACCCCAATTTCCTCCATATCCCGCGGGAATTACGCGGCCCGGCTGTGGGGGCTGCCCCGGGGTGGGGGGTCGGGGTCCGTGTAGGGGGCGGTGGGGGTGTGAAAGCGGTTTGGGGCCGTGTGGTTCCCCTCACCCCCCCCCTTCCCCCACACGCGGTGCGAATGGGGGAAAGCGCTGTGTGGGCCCTGTGGGGTTGGAAAACTCTCCCTGCGTGGCCCTATAGGGGCTGCTGTGCACCCTTGGGGCCCTATAGGGGGTTCCCTGTGGGGGGAGGGATCCCTACGTTGTGTCCTTCAGAGAGGGGAACCTATAGAGCTCCACGCTGTAGGATCCCATAGAGATCCCTATAGGAACCCATGGGAGTACCCTGTGGGTCCTGGGTGTCCCCTATAGAGACCCGGGGTGGGGATCCTATACATCCCTTGGGGGCCACAGGGTCCTCCACTACAGCAAAAAGGTGTTTCTCCATCAGTGGGGCATTTTCCATAGGTTTCTAGTGGCTGGCCCTAGGTTACTCGTCACTGTCTGTAGGTTTCAAGTCGTTATCAGTAGGTTTCTGGTGGCTCTCCATAGGTTTTTCACGGTTATCCATAGGTTTCTAGTGGCGATTTGTAAGTTTTTCATGGTTACCCATGGATTTCTGGTGGCTCTCCGTAGGTTTTTCATGGTTATCATAGATTTCTGGTGGCTCTCCATAGGTTTTTCATGGTTACCCGTAGATTTCTGGTGTCTCTCCATAGGTTTTTCATGGTTATCATAGATTTCTGGTGGCTCTCCATAGGTTTTTCATGGTTANTTTGGGTCCATTTGGGGTCGATTCGGGTCCATTTGGAGTCAATTTGGGTCCACTTTGGGTCCATTTGGGGTCAATTCAGGTCGATTTGGGGTCGATTGGGGTCCACTTTGGGTCCATTTGGGGTCCACTTTGGGTCCATTTGGGGTCCACTTTGGGTCCATTTGGGGTCCACTTTGGGTCGATTCAGGTCCACTTTGGGTCCACTTGGGTCCACTTTGGGTCCATTTGGAGTTGATTTGGGTCCACTTTGGGTCCATTTGGAGTCGATTTGGGTCCACTTTGGGTCGATTTGGGTCCGATTTGGGTCCATTTGGGGTCAATTCGGGTCCACTTTGGGGTTGATTTTGGGTCTGTTTGGGTCCATTCGGGGTCAATTTGGGTCCATTCGCGGTCAATTTGGATCCATTCGGGGTCAATTCGCGTCCATTCGGGGTCAATTTGGGTCCACTTTGGGTCCACTTTGGGTTGATTTGGGGTCAAATCGGGTCCGGTTTGGGGTCCGATTTGGGGTCGATTCGGGTCCGATTTGGGGTCGATTCGGGTCCGATTTGGGGTTGATTCGGGTCCGATTTGGGGTCAATTTTGGGTCTGTTTGGGTCGATTTGGGTCCACTTTGGGTCCATTTGAAGTCAATTTGGGTCCATTTTGGGTCCGATTTGGGTCGATTTTGGGTCGATTTGGGTCCATCTGGGGTCAATTCTTGTCCATTTGGGGTCGATTTCCTTCCTCCTCACGCAGCTCCGGAGCTGCCCAAACCCGCATCCCCTGACCCCCCCCCCCCCGTTGTCCCTTCCTCTTGCAGAACCCCTCGTGCGAACGGGACGTGAGCGTTTCTCCCGGGCACCGTGCCCTGCAGCGCTGCGGGTTCCACTCCAGGAGCGGGGGGAGGGGAATAATTAAACCCCCCCCCCACCACGAGGACGCGAGGCAGCGCTGCTGTTACGGTTGCCGGCATCGACCTTCCCTTTAGCGACGGATGGTGATGATGACCCAGAGGAAAGGAAGCGCCGGTGGAAACGCTTCCGGATGGGGAGCGAAGCCCGGATGGAATTCCCAATGGAAGGAGCTGCTTTTTTTTTTTTTTTTTTTGGGGGGGTGGGTTTTAAAAAAAAAAAAACCCACCCCACCCCCCCCCCCCCAAAAAATTCCAACTTGCCGCAGAGAAGCAAAAAGCTCCGGTTTTGCAAGGAGAAAAAAGCGTGGCTGGAGTCCGGGGGTTGGAGTTTGGAAGCGGTTGATAATCAGAGGACGAGGGCAGAGACGCGATGAGATGCAAATGTTACGGGTGAATTAATTACCCCTAACGATGCCGTCCTCGTTAACCGCAGATGGAGGAAGGAGGGGTGAGAGGCGGAGAGCGACGCCGGTCCCTTCTGCTTCAAAAAGCATCACCAAAACCATCACCAAAAACAGCGATTTCGGCTGAAATCAGAGCAGAGAGAGCTCCGGGATCGGCGGATCCTGACCTCGTTTCATGCACTAATTAACGAACTGCGGAACTTCTAACGAGCCGCGGCCCAAAACGAGGCTGCGTTCCCTGCTCCCATAGAGCTCGCCGACTTCTGGTTGGTTCCCCGTGATGAGAAATAATTAAAAACTGGCGCTAATTGAGCACGGAGCGGGGCCGCGGGGTCTCGCTCCCATTGGTTTCCCTGCTTCCTCCGCCCCGAACTCACAGCGCTTCTTCCCATCCCACGTGGATTTTATCCATTTTCGGGTTTTTTTCTCTCTTTTTCTGGTTCATTTTCCCAACCGGGGCAAATTCTGTGAGAATTCAGGAGGGGAAAAACCCATTTCGCCCCAGCGGCGTTCACCATTTTCAGCAGAATTCACATGAAAACGCCCCAAAAAAAGATGCGTCTTCCCCAGATGCGGATGGATGCTTCCAAGGCTGC
>NW_018364631.1:42648-45615 GCF_002078875.1 Numida meleagris | reverse complement strand
TTTTCATGGTTACCCGTAGATTTCTGGTGTCTCTCCATAGGTTTTTCATGGTTATCATAGATTTCTGGTGGCTCTCCATAGGTTTTTCATGGTTATCCATAGATTTCTGGTGGCTCTCCATAGGTTTTTCATGGTTACCCATAGATTTCTGGTGGCTGTTTGTAAGTTTTTCATGGTTACCCATAGATTTCTGGTAGATATCCATAGGTTTTTCATGGTTATCAATGGGTTTGCGGTCTCTGTCCATAAGTTTGTGGTCTCTACCCATAGATTTCTGGTCGTTATCCACTAGGTCGCTTTCTATAGGATTCTGGTCGCTATCCATAGGTTCCTGGTCATTATCCATAAGGTCCAGGTCACTTTCCATAGGATTCTGGTCGCTATCTGTAGGTTCCTGCTCTCTATCCCTAGGATTTCGGTCTTTATACATAAGATTTGGGTCATTATCCCTAGGATTTGGGTCATTATCCATAAGATTCAGGTCTCTTTCTGTAGGTTTCGGGTCACTTTCCCAAAATTTTGACATTTTCTGTCGTTTTTTGGCATCTTCCTTGCATTTTTTGGCACAACCCTCCATCCGCCGCGCGATCCCCGAACAGCAAAAACTCCTTTTCCACCCTTTTTTTTGCCCCAAATCAACAGCCAAATCGAGCACGCGAGACAGCACCTCGACCTAATTACACGAGCAATTAAGCTGCAAATTAATCGCACTTCCTTCGTTGCGGGAGCGTATTTATTGATTTCAGCGCCGGCTTTCGAGGCTGGAGTTTGGGGGAGCTGCTGAGATAACGCTTTGGATCTCTCCTTTGGGGCGAAAAACGTCAAGATTTGGTTTTCTTTCTTATTTTTTTAAGCTTATCCTCATCTTTCTGGATACGACCAAGAGTTTCCCACCAGGTCTCTGTAATCCGGCAGGGAATCCTCTGGATCCTCGTATTTTTGGGGCACTTGTTGAGTTATGGAGCGAATTAGGAGGAAATTAAAAGCTTGGGGGGGGGATTTTTCTCCCCCATTCAGGATTTCTGCCTCCGGACGTGACCTTTGGGCTCCCTCTGCAGTCAGAACTGAGGGAAAAAAAGGAGATTTTGGAGCCGAAGTGCTACGTTTTGGGCTAAAACGCGGCGGAATCGAGCGTGGCGATCCTCCTTTGTATTTAGTGAAGGCGTTGACCAATATTTCCTTTTTTCAGACAATTATTCCCTCGCTTTCCTTGTGGCTGAAGGAGACATCGGTGCGCCTGATGTTTTTCAGGAATAGACCCACATCCAAACGATTTCACCCCATTTCTGAAGCCTTCCTTTGCCTCCCCGACCACGAGCGTCCTTTGATTAATTATTCCCCTTTGTAATTAGCCATCTCGTGCTCTGTGCACTCCTTCCAGCCGGCGTTTAAGCGCCGCGATCAATACCCATCAATAAAACAGAGAGTGCTGATGGATTTCTGCCCTTCCGCCTCTCCTGCAGCATCAGCAAGGAGAGAGCTCGGTGTCCAGCAGCCAAACTCAGCTCATCGCCACGATGAAACCATCCCAATTAGCGTAATTATTGCTCAGAATGTCCAAAAACGTGGTAGGTTGCGTGTTTGCGAGCTGGATTTTCCTTTTCTTCTCAGTATTTCTCCGTCAAAGCTCTTCCTATAATCCAAAATGTCTAAAGATTTGGTAGATTGTGTGTTTATGAGCTTGATTTTCCTTCTCCCTTCAAGATTTCTCCTTCAAAGCTCTTTCCTTTGCCCAAAACGTCCAAAAACGCGGTAGGTTTTGTCAACAGTGAGCCAGATTTTCCTTCTTCCTTCAAGATTTCTCAGTGAAAGCTCTTTCCTTCACCCCAAATTATCTAAAGACGCAGTAGGTTGCGTGTTTGTGACTTGGGTTTTCCTTCTCTCATCAAGATTTCTCCATCAAAGCTCTTTCCTTCACCCAAAACGTCCAAAAACACGGTAGGTCATGGCGATGGTGAGCTGGATTTTCCTTCTCTCATCAAGATTTCTCCATTAAAGCTCGTTCTATAGCCCAAAATGTCCAAAGATTTGGTAGATTGTGTGTTTGTGGCTTGGATTTTCTCTCTCTTTTCAGTATTTCTCCATCAAAACTCTTTCCATTCCCCAAAATGTCCAAAAACGTGGTAGGTCGCGTCGATGTTGAGCTGGATTTTCCTTCTTCCTTCAAGATTTCTCCTTCAGAGCTCTTCCTATCACCCAAAATGTCCAAAGATTTGGTAGGTTGTGTGTTTATGAACTTGGTTTTCCTTCTCCCTTTATGATTTCTCCATCAAAGCACTTTCCATTCCCCAAAATGTCCAAAAAACGCGGTAGGTTGTGTCGATGTTGGGCCGGATTTTCCTTCTTCCTTCAAGATTTCTCCATCAAAGCTCTTCCTATCACCCAAAATGTCCAAAGATTTGGTAGGTCATGTGTTTGTGAGCCGGATTTTCCTTCTCCCTTCAAGATTTCTCCATCTAAGCTCTTTCCATTCCCCAAAACATCCAAAAATGCGGTAGGTCGTGTCGATGTTGAGCCAGATTTTCCTTCTTCCTTCAAGATTTCTCCTTCAGAGCTCTTCGTATCACCCAAAATGTCCAAAAATGCGGTAGGTCGTGTCAATGGTGAGCCGGATTTTCCTTCTTCCTTCAAGATTTCTCCATCAAAGCTCTTTCCATTCCCCAAAACGTCCAAAAAACACGGTAGGTCGTGTCGATGTTGAGCCGGATTTTCCTTCTTCCTTCAAGATTTCTCCATCAAAGCTCTTCGTATCACCCAAAATGTCCAAAGATTTGGTAGGTCATGTGTTTGTGACTTGGGTTTTCCTTCTCTCATCAAGTTTTCTCCATCCAAGCTCTTTCCTTCACCCCAAAACATCCAAAAAACGCGGTAGGTCGCGTCGATGTTGAGACGGATCTTCCTTCTCCCTACAAAATTCCTCTTGGAATCGGGATGGAAACCCCCCAGGATATTTCCCTGACCCTCTCC
>NW_018364631.1:41370-42478 GCF_002078875.1 Numida meleagris | reverse complement strand
CAGCCTCGGCGAGCAGTACTACAGGGACGCCATGGAGCAATGCCACAACTACAACGCCCGGCTCTGCGCCGAGCGCAGCGTCCGCTTGCCCTTCCTCGATTCCCAGACCGGCGTGGCCCAAAGCAACTGCTACATCTGGATGGAGAAGCGGCACCGTGGCCCAGGTCGGCTTGGGTTGCTCCCCTTCCCTGCGCCGGATCGCCGCGTGCCGTCGGCGTCGATCATCTCCATTTCTTTTTTCCCCCCCCTTCCCTCCCCGAAGGTTTAGCGGCGGGGCAGCTTTATTCCTACCCTGCGCGTCGCTGGAGGAAAAAACGCCGTGCTCATCCTCCGGAGGACCCGAGGCTTTCCTTCCCTTCCATCAAACCCGGTGAGTCCTTCCCGTTGTTGTTTTTTCTGGCTGTTGTTGTAGGGTCCGATTGTTGGCAGAGGGCGCGTTGATCTTTAAGGACCTTTCCAAGCCGTTCCGTGATTCGTTGATCTTTAAGGACCCTTCCAAGCCGTTCGATGATTTGTTGACCTTTAAGGACCCCTCCAAGCCATTCTGTGATTCGTTGATCTTTAAGGACCCTTCCAACCCATCCTATGATTCGTTGATCTTTAAGGACCCTTCCAACCCGTCCTATGATTCGTTGATCTTTAAGGACCCTTCCAACCTGTTCTATGATTTGTTGACCTTTAAAGACCCTTCCAACCCAACCCACCCCCTTCTGTGACCTTCAAGGTCCCTTCCAACCCAACCCAACTCATTCCATGACCTTTAAGGACCCTTCTAACCAATTCTATGACCTTCAAGGTCCCTTCCAACTGAATCCAACCCATTCTATGACCTTTCAGGTCCCTTCCAACCCAACCGAACCCATTCTATGACCTGTAAGGACCTTTCTAACCAATTCCATGACCTTTCAGGTCCCTTCCAACCCAACCCAACCCATTCTATGACCTTTAAGGACCCTTCTAACCAATTCTATGACCTTCAAGGTCCCTCCCAACCGAACCCAACCCATTCTATGACCGGTAAGGACCTTTCTAACCCATTCTATGACCTTTCAGGTCCCTTCCAACCCAACCCATTCTATGACCTGTAAGGACCTTTTTAACCAATTCT
>NW_018364631.1:38327-40155 GCF_002078875.1 Numida meleagris | reverse complement strand
CCCATCCTTCATCACTCCTCCCTCCGTGCATTGGGATTTCGGGAGCTCCCCTGCGCTCCTTGAAGCTGAGATTTGGATTTTTAACCTTTTTGGGACTGATTTTTTGTGGGTTTTTTTTGGGGGGGGGGTGTTGGAAGCCCCCCCCTCTCCACTGAGTGTTGGCTTAGTGGATGGCAGCCCAGCTTGGTGCGGATCATCCCATGGGATGGGGAGGAAAGGCAAGACAGCGATCAAACCCACGTTGCCACCCCAAATATTTCATAGTTCCCCCCCTCCCAACCCTGCAGCCACGTGGATGTGCCCAAACCATCCTAAAATCACCATAAATTCTCCTTTTTTTTTGGCGGGGGGGGGGGTGTTTTCTATAGTAACCCCTCTCCTCTTCCCCAGCGCATCCTGGAGCCGGACGATTTCCTGGATGATTTGGATGATGAAGACTACGAGGAGGATACGCCCAAGCGGAGGGGGAAGGGGAAAGCCAAGGTGAGGGGAAGGGGAAGAAAGCCAAGGTGAGAACCCGGGCGCCGTTTTCACACCAAATCCCAAGAAATTGGGCAAATTTCTGCTCCTCGGTGGCTCTGTGTCGGAGCAAACGCTTCGGGCGTCTGTCAGAATTGAGGCACAGCTCGGGCTCGAGCGATCCCACGAGCACAAACCCACCCCCGGGAGCTAATGAGGTTTGCATAATTATGTTCGTTAAGCTACTAACGAGCCTAAATTACCCCCCAGAAGAAGCCCGTTTTCAGTGCTGGAGAGATCCCACCTGGATCTGTTCCATCCCAAAGCAGTCACTGCAGCCTCTCCCCACCGAGTGGCAGTGTGGGATCACATTCCTCCCCATCTCCAACCGTTCAGGATGGGATTTACCTCCACATTTTCCCTTTTTCCCCTATTTTTTTCTTCGCTCCCCCCCTTCCCCAACCCAGGGTAAAGGCGTCGGAGGCGCTCGCAAGAAACTGGACGCGGCCATTTTGGAGGACAGGGACAAACCCTACGCGTGCGACAGTGAGTACCCGACCTCTGCGACGTCGCTTTGGGGCAGGGGACGACGTGGTGGCACGAATATTTCATTTTTAAGCCCAAAAAGGGACATTTACACACGTGGGGGTGGGACCTCTCCGGGTCCCCTGGACCCCAACCCGAGCCCTGCGTTCTTTGTGAAGGACTTTGCATGGGTTTAGAGCTGTAGTGTGCGACTCGATGCTACGGAAGGGCCACGAAAGGCCACCAAAATGGCCACGAAACAGAGCACAAAAGGCCACAGGAAGGGCCACCAGATGGGCCACAAAAGGGCCCAAAGGTGGGCATGGAAGGGCCAGCGAAATGGCCACAAAATGGACCACAAAAGGCCCCAGAAAGGTCCCAAAAATGGGCCCAAAAATGGGCACACAAGGGCCACAGTGAGTCTCGCAAGGGCCACCAAAATGGGCCTTGAAGGGAGCAGAATGGGCCCCAAAAGGGGCACAAAAGGACCAGAAATGGGCAAAAAAGGGCCCAAAAAGGATCACAGAGGGCCATGAAGGAGCCACAGTGGGCCCCAGAAAGTGACGTGAAAGGGTTAAAAAGGGGGGGGGCAGGAAGACCCAAAAATGGGCCAGGAAGGGGCGCTTGAAAGGGCCCAAAAATGGCCACAGAGGGACCAGAAAGGGCCAATAAAGGGCCACAAAGGCCCAAAAAGGGCCACAAAGGGCCCCAAAATGGCCTCAAAAGGGCAAAAAAAGCCCAAAAAGGGCCACAAATGCCCAAAAAATGGCCTCAAAAGGGCCACAAAGGTCCAAAAATGGCCACAAAGGGCCCCAAAATGGCCCCAAAATGGCGACAAAGGCCC
>NW_018364631.1:30438-35041 GCF_002078875.1 Numida meleagris | reverse complement strand
CCCCCCCCCGGAAAAAAAAACAACAACAAAAAAAAGGGCGTTTTTGGTTAAAAAAACAGGAAAAATCGGTCGGGGCCGCCAGCAAAGCCGCGGCCGAGCAGCGGTGAATCTGCTCCTCCTCCTCACTGCGGGGAGGAAGGCCGAGCCCTGGTTGGGTGGTGCTGCACCCTGAGGGGGTTGTTGTTTTTTTGGGGGGAAAAAAGGGGGATTTGGGACAAACGATGGACCCCGCTGTAACAGGGCGTCAGTAGCAGCCGGGGATGCCGTCAGCGGTCGTGGTTTGGCTGCTCTGAGCCTTCCTCCGGGGGACAGGGGTGGCATCCCCCCCGTCTCCTTATTTTTGGGGTTAAAAAGAGGAGAAATCGGCCCAGATTTGTGTGGCTGGGGTTTCTTTAGCTTGTTTTGGGGCAGATTGAGGGGAAATGGGAGCCGGTTCGCTGCGGTTTGGTTTGGTTGCTGAGCAAAGCTGGGAGGGAAGGGAGAAAGGGGGTGGGGGGTTGGGGGGAAATAGCCTAAAAAAAGTGGGGAAATAGCCTAAAGAAGTGGGGAGATATCCTAAAAAGGGAGGGAAAGAGGGAAGATTGGGTGAAAAATGGGCAAAATCGGGGGAAAATAGGTGAAAATAAGGAAATGGGGCAAAAAAGTTGGGGATCGGGGGAAAAGAAAGGGAAGTGGGAAAGAAAAAGAGGGAAATGGGGGGAAGAATAGGTGAAATGGGGTGAAAAAGAGGGAAATGGGGCAAAAAGGGGGGAAATGGGGCAAAAAATGGCCAAGTGGGGCAAAAAAGAGGAGAAAATGGGTGAAAATGGGCTGGAAAAATGCAGATGGGGGTGAAAACAGGCAGAATAGGGCAAAAAATGGGCGAGTTGGATGAAAAAAAGAGGCCAATGGAGCGAAGAACAGGGGAAAATAAGTGACAGAAAATGGGCAGAAAAAGAGAAAAAGGGGGCAAAATAGAGGGAGAATGGGGAGAAATAGAGATGGAATGGGGTAAAAACAGGCAGAACGGGGCAAGAATATGGAATGGGATGGAAAACAGGCGGAATGAGGCAAATAAAACAGGCTGAGTGGGGTAAGAACAGGCAAAATGGGGCCAAGAACAGGGGGAATGGGGCAAAAACGGGCAAAATTGGGTGAAAAACAGGTGGAATGGGGTAAAAACAGGCGGAATCAGGCAAAGAACAGGCGGAACGGGGTAAAAACAGGCAGAATGGGGCAAAAAAACCCAGCAGGGTGAAAACAGGTGAAGTGGGGCAAAAATGGGTGAAACAAGGCACAAAAAATAGGTGGAACGGGGCAAAAAAAATAGGTGGAATGGGGCTAAAAAGCTGGTGGAACGGGGTAAAAACAGGCGGAATGGGGCAAAAAAACAGGCGGAACGGGGTGAAAGCAGGTGATGGGGAAAAAACAAGCGGAACAAGGTAAAAGCAGGTGAAATGGGGCAAAAGACACGCAAAATGGGGTAAAAAAAGGTGGATCGGGGTAAAAACAGGCGGAATGGGGCACAAAAAAGGTGAAAGGAGGCAAAAAAAGCAGGCAAAATGGGGTAAAAACAGGCAAAATGGGGGAAAAATGGTTCTTGTGCCGGGCTCTGAGGAAGGGTTTGCGGTGGTGGGTGCGTCCGGGCGCTCAGCCTGTCCTGTTTCTGTCCGTAGTCTGCGGGAAGCGCTACAAGAACCGCCCGGGGCTGAGCTACCACTACGCCCACTCCCACCTGGCCGAGGAGGAGGGCGACGACAAGGACGACTCGCAGCCCCCCACCCCCGTCTCTCAGCGCTCCGAGGAGCAGAAATGTACGAAACGGGGACGTTTCGGGGGGGTTGGGGGGGTGGATGGGTTGGGGGTGGTTGGTGGGGTTGGTTGACAGGTTGGGGTTGACGGGTTGGGGTTGGTTGACGTGTTGGGGTTGGTTGCCGTGTTGGGATTGGTTGAAGTTTTGGGGTTGGTTGATGTGTTGGGATTGGTTGATGGGGTTGGTTGGTGTGATGGGTTGAGGTTGACGGGTTGGGAATGGTTGACGGGTTGAGGTTGGTTGACGGGTTGAGGTTGACATGTTGGGGTTGGTTGCCGTGTTGGGGTTGATTGAAGTTTTGGGGTTGGTTGACGGGTTGGGGTTGGTTGATAGGTTGAGGTTGACATGTTGGGTTTGATTGCCGTGTTGGGTTTGATTGAAGTTTTGGGGTTGGTTGACGGGTTGAGGTTGACGTGTTGAGGTTGGTTGATGGGTTGAGGTTGACGGGTTGGGAATGGTTGATGGGGTTGGTTGGCATGTTGAGGTTGGTTGATGGCTTGAGGTTGATGTGTTGAGGTTGGTTGACAGGTTGGGGTTGGGGTTGGTTGACGGGTTGGGGTTGACATGTTGAGGTTGATTGAAGTTTGGGGTTGGTTGACAGGTTGGGGTTGACATGTTGGGGTTGGTTGACGGGTTGGGGTTAGTTGCCAGGTTGGGGTTGATGTGTTGGTATTGGTTGATGGGGTTAGTTGACGTGTTGGGGTTGACACGTTGAGGTTGATTGAAGTTTGGGGTTGGTTGATGCGTTGGGGTTGACGTGATGGGATTGGTTGACGTGTTGAGGTTGATGGGTTGGGGTTGGTTGACCTGTCGAGGTTGGTTGACCTGTCGAGGTTGGTTGACCTGTCGAGGTTGGTTGACCTGTCGAGGTTGGTTGACGTGTTGGGGTTGATTGATGGGATTGGTTGACGTGTTGGGGTTGATTGATGGGATTGGTTGAAGTGTTGGGGTTGGTTGATGGGATTGGTTGAAGTGTTGGGGTTGGTTGATGGGATTGGTTGAAGTGTTGGGGTTGGCTGTGGTTTTGGGGTTGAAGTTTCAGGGTTGGTTGGCGCGTTGGGGTTTGAAGCTTTGGGGCTGGTTNGCATCGTCCGCTTCCACAGGGCCGCTCCTGGGCCGCCATCTTGGATGGCTCCAGGCCGGGCCGCTCCTGGGCCGCCATCTTGGATGGCTGTGGGCCGGGCCGCCATCTTGGATGGCTCCGGGCCTGCACTCTGAGGGGATTTTTTTTTTTTTTTTAATATATACATATATATTTGTTTTTTTTTTATTTATTTTTTTTAAGTTTACAGCTCTGCTTTTTGGAGTTTTTTTTTTTTTTTTTTAATCGCCGTGCCTTTTTTTTTTTTTTTTTTTTTTAATAGTTGTTTTTATTTATTAGGGTTGTCATTTTTATAGCTGTGGGTTTTTTTTTTTTTATAGTTGCGTTTTTCTTTTATAGTTGCGCATTTTTTTTTAGTCATCGTGGGTTTTTTTTTTTTAATAGTTTGGCTTTTTTTCATCGTTTTTTTTAAATTTTTATTTCTATTACTTTTTTATATTTTTGTTATTTTAATATCTCCTTTATTCATTATTATTATATTTTATATTTACTATCATTTCCACTTAATACATCTATTTTTGAGTTATATATTTTTAAATTTTACACATTGTTTTTCATTATATACGGGTTATTTTACGTTATCTATATTTATTTTGCATAATTATATATTTTTACATATATTTGTTTACATTCTGTGCACCCTTGCGTTCTTTACACTTTATATTCTTTTACATTATAAATCTATTTTTACATTATTTTTGTATATTTTTACATTACATCTATTTTTATAGGGTACATAGTTATTTTTTAAATTTATTTAACATTTTAATGTATTCATATTCCTTAGTATATTTTAATATATCAATATTATGTTTGTAAATAGTAGCATTTTAATATATTTGTTTTTAAGATATTCATATTTTCAATATATTTAATCTTTTGCATTATTATTTATTTTTATATTTTGTAGGATTTATATTTTATGTTTTTATAGTTTTATATTTATCATTTTAATATACTTTAAATATATTTTAATATATGTTAACATACATCAAGTCAAATATACTTTAATATAAATATATTTTAATATATGTTAACATATATCAAGTCAGCATATGTCAATATATGTCAACATATATATAACATAACAAGTATTTTAATATATTTATATGTTCAAATATGTTTATTTAATATTTATTTTTATTTAATATTTATTTTTATTTTTTATTTTTATGTTTTTATAGGATACCTATATATTTTACCTCACATATATTTTAACATTATATACATTTCTGGTTTTTTACACTATTTATTTTTACATTACATATCTTTTACATTATATATTTTTTATGTTTTACATTTTTTACATTATATACTTCTTACATTATACAGTTTTTACGTTTTACATTTTTTTACATTTTTTTACTTTTTTTTTACTTTTTTTTACTTCTTTTTTACTTTTTTAAACTTTTTTTTAACTTAACTTTTTTTACTTTTTTTACTTTTTTTTTTACTTTTTTTTACTTTTTTTTTTTTACTTTTTTTGCATTATATTATATCCTTTTCACATTATATCCTTTTCACATTATATCCTTTTCACATTCATTTTATCCTTTTCACATTCATTTTATCCTTTTCACACTTTATATTTATTCCATTATTTATTTCTCGCTCTCTGTCCTTTCCCTCCACTCCCAGCTCAGTTCCTCCCCATCCCCATTTTCTCTGTGCCCCCCCTCCCCCCCCGCTCCTCTTCTCCTTTTTTCTCC
>NW_018364631.1:25752-29670 GCF_002078875.1 Numida meleagris | reverse complement strand
GGGGTGAAAAAGCCCATTTTAGGGTTTTGCTTCTGGGCTGAAACTGAGGATTCTTGGCCTTGTTTTTGGGGTGAAAAAGCCCATTTTAGGGTTTTACTTTGGTATTGAAAGTGAGGATTTTTGGCCTTATTTTTGGGGTGAAAAGAGCCCTTTTGGGGTGCTCTATCTGGGCTGAAACTGAGGGTTTTCTGCCCTCATTTTTGGGGTGAAAAAGCCCATTTTAGGGTTTTGTTTCTGGGTTGAAAGTAAGGATTTTTGGCCTTGTTTTTGGGGTGAAAAGAGCTCTTTTAAGGTGTTCCATCTGGGCTGAAACTGAGGATTTTCTGCCCTCATTTTTGGGGTGAGAAAGCCCATTTTAGGGTTTTTTTTGTGTGTGTGTGTTCCCTGAGGGCCGATGCTGGGCTTTTGCCGCCCTCTTTTTGGGGCTAAAAACGCCCATTTTGGTGCTGCTTTCCTCCCAGCCCTCATCTCCCTTTAGGGGATGGATGCGACCCGGAGCCAAAACTGCAAGCTTTTATTGGGGGAAATAAATAGGATTTTGGGGTGACCCCTCAGGCGCTGTCCTTGGTGCTGGTGTCGCTGAGTGGGACGGTGACGTCCTCGTCCTTGCGATGGCCCCCCCTGCGGGGAGACCCCAAAACCTTTGGTTCTTACCCCAAAATCTTTGGTTCTTACCCCAAAATCTTCAGTCTTCACCCCAAAATCTTCAATTCTTGCCCCCAAAACCTTCAGTTTTCACCCCAAAGCCTTTAGTCCTTACCCCAAAATCCTTGGTTCTCACCCCAAAATCTTCGGTTCTTACCTCAAAATCTTTAGTTCTTGCCCCAAAATCTTCGGTTCTTACCCCAAAACCTTCAGTCTTTACCCCAAAGCTTTCAGTTTTCACCCCAAAATCTTCAGTCTTCGTCCCAAAACCTTCGGTTCTCACCCCAAGATCTTTAGTTCTTACCCCAAAACCTTCGGTCTTCACCCCAAAATCTTCAGTTTTCACCCCAAAATCTTCAATTCTCACCCCAAAACCTTCAGTTCTCACCCCAAAACCTTCAGTTCTTACCCCAAAACCTTCAGTCTTCACCCCAAAATCTTCAGTTCTTGCCCCAAAATCCTCAGTTCTCACCCCAAAACCTCCGCTCTTCACCCCAAAACCCTTCACTCCTTCCCACCCCAAAACCTTTCATCCTCCCCCCAAAATCTTCACTTTTCACCCCAAAACCCCCTCCCTCCCCCCTACCGAGGAAGGGGGACGAGCGCGGGGTCATTTTTTGGGGAGAAATACGGGGTTTTTGGGGGCGGGGGGTGGGGGGGGGTTCCCTCACCGCCTCTCCACGTCCTCCACGGTTTCGGGCAGCGGCACGTTGCGCGTTTCGGGGAGGAAGAGCGCGGCCACGGCCGCCACGATGGGGGCTGCCCCATAGACGATGGGGGGCAGCAGTGGGGCCACGTCGGCCCCCATCCGCACCAGCGGGGCCACCATGCTGCCCACCCGCGCCAGGCTGCCCCCCAGCCCCATCCCCGTCTGCCTGTTGGGGGGAGGGAGGGAGAGATGGAAGGAGGGAGGGAGGGAGAGGGAGGGGAGGAGGAAGGGAAGGAGGGAGGGAGAGAGGGAAGGAGGAAGGGAAGGAGGGAGGGAGAGAGGAAGAGAGGGAGGGAGAGATGGAAGGAGGGAGGGAAGGAGGAAGGAAGGGAAGGAGGGAGGAAGGGAAGGAGGGAGGGAGAGATGGAAGGAGGGATGGAGGGAGGGAGGGAAGGAAGGGAAGGAGGAAGAGAGGGAGGGAGGGAAGGAAGGGAAGGAGGAAGAGAGGGAGGGAAGGAGAAAGGGAGAGAGGGAAGGAGGAAGGGAAGGGGGGAGGGAGGAAGAGATAGAGAAGGGGAAATGAAGAGAAGGAGGGAGAGAGGGAGTAATGGAGGGAAGGATGGAGGAAGGAATGGAGGGAAGGAGGAAGGGAGGGAGAGATGGAGGAATGGAGGGAGAGGGAAGGAAGGAGGGAGGAATGGAGGGAGGGAGAGGGAAGGAGGAAGGGAGGGTAGGGGGAAGGAGGGAGGGAGAAGAGAGGAGGAGGGAGGGAAGAAGGGAAGGAGGAAGGGAGGGAGAGAGGGGACAGAGATGGGATGGGGGGGGACGGAGGGAAGAGGAGGGAGGGAGGGAGAGAGGATCGGAGGGAGGGAAAGAGAAGAGAGGGAGGGGAGAGGGNCCTTCCCCGCTGTGTTCTTCCCTCCCACCAGCCAAGAAGGGCCCCGATGGGTTGGCGCTGCCCAACAACTACTGCGACTTCTGCCTGGGGGATTCCAAAATCAACAAGAAGACGGGGCAGCCCGAGGAGCTGGTCTCGTGCTCCGACTGCGGGCGATCGGGTGAGCGGCTTTTCCGACGCGATCTCCGCGTGGAGAATGGTCGTTCCAACGCGGTCTCTGCGTCCCCGCGAGGGATTCGTGTCCCTGGGCGTCGTCGCCGCTTTCCCACCACGGTTTTCCCCTTGGGAAGTGTCATCTCAGTTGGGATTCTCATTCGTGGGCATCTCCAGATCTTTTCCATCGTGGTTTTCTTCTCAAAATTGGGTCTTTCCTGTCGGAATGCCCATCCATGGGCATCTCCAGACCTTTCCTACCATGGTTATCCACTTGGAAAAGATCTTCTTCGGTGGAATTCATGTCCGTGGGCATCTCCAGACCTTTTCCACCATGGTTATCCTCTTGGATAAGTGTCTTCTCCATTGGGATTCGTGTCCATGGGCATCTCCAGACCTTTCCTACCATGGTTATCCCCTTAAAAAGAATCTTTCCCATTGGGATTCTCATCCATGGGCACCTCCAGACCTCTTCCATTATGATTTTCTTCTCAAAAATGGGTCTTTCCTGTAGGAATTCCCATCCATGGGCATCTCTAGACCTTTTCCACCATGGTTATGCACTTGGGAAGTCCTTTCCCAACGAGGTTATCCACTTGGGAAGTGTCTTCTCCATTAAGATTCGTGTCCACGGGCATCTCCAGGCCTTTCCTACCATGGTTATCCACTTGGAAAAGATCTTCTTCGGTGGAATTCATGTCCGTGGGCATCTCCAGATCTTTTCTGTCATGATTTTCTTCTCAAAATTGGGTCTTTCCTGTAGGAATGCCCATCCATGGGCATCTCCAGACCTTCCCTACCGTGGTTATCCACTTAAAAAGAGTCTTTCCCATTGGGATTCTCATCCATGGTCATCTCTAGACCTTTTCCACCATGATTATCCACTTGGGAAGTGTCTTCTCTATTGGGATTCTCGTCCATGGTCATCTCCAGTCCTTTCCTACCATGGTTATCCACTTGGGAATTGTCTTCTCCGTTGGGATTCGTGTCCGTGTGTCCTCTCACCCCGCTGCCCCCCCTGCCCCACAGGACACCCCTCGTGCCTGCAGTTCACCCCGGTGATGATGGCGGCCGTCAAGACGTACCGCTGGCAGTGCATCGAGTGCAAGTGCTGCAACATCTGCGGCACCTCCGAGAACGACGTGAGCCAGTGGGCCTGGGGGCAACTGGGGACACTGGGACGGCGTGGGGACAGCCCCATGAGGGTGGTGGGGGGCACTGGGACCGGGGGGGGCAACCCCATGGGGATGGTGGGGGCAAGTGGGGACACTGGGACGGCGTGGGGACAACCCTGTGGGGGTGGTGGGGGGCACTGGGGGCACCAGGACCGGGTGGGGGACACTGGGACCAGGGGGGGACACCCCATTGCGGTGGTGGGGGACACTGGGATGGTGTGGGGACAACCCCATGGGGGTGGTGGGGGATACTGGGACCAGGGGGGGACAACCCCATGGGGGTGGTGAGGGACACTGGGGACACCAAATCCTCCGTTATTTCCCCCAATTCCCCCCTTGTTCCCCCCATTCCCCCCTTGTTCCCCCCATTACCCCCTTATTTCCCCAATTCCTCCCTT
>NW_018364631.1:21061-24067 GCF_002078875.1 Numida meleagris | reverse complement strand
AGATTCCCCAAAATTGGGTTTAGATTCCCCAAAATTGGATTTAGATTCCCCAAATTGGATTTAGATTCCCCAAAATTGGGTTTAGATTCCCCAAATTTGATCTTAGATCTCCTAAAGTTGGGTTTAGGTCCTCAAAATTTGGGTTTAGATCCTCAAGTTTGAGTTGAGAGCTCTAAAAGTTGGGTTTAGATCCCCCAAAAGTTGGCTTGAAATTCCCCAAATTTGGGTTTAGATCCCCCAAATTGAGTTTAGATCCTCAAATATGAGTTTAGATCCCCAAAAGTTGGGTTTAGATCTCTCAAATTTGGGTTTAGTTCTTAAAAAGTTGGGTTTAGATCCCCAAAATTGGGTTTAGATCCTCAACTTTGAGTTGAGAGCTCCTAAAGTTGGGTTTAGATCCCCCAAAAGTTGGCTTGAAATTCCCCAAATTTGGGTTTTGATCCCCAAAATTGAATTTAGATCCTCAAAGTTGGGTTTATATCCCCCAAATTTGAGTTTAGATCCCTAAAATTTGGGTTTAGCTTCCAAAAATATGAGTTTAGATCCCCCGATATTTGGGCTTATATCCCCAAAAATTGGGTTTAGATCCTCACATTTGAGTTTGGATCCTCAAAGTTGGGTTTAGATCCCCCAAATTTGAGTTAAGGTCTCCAAAAATTGGGTTTAGATTCCAAAAATTTGAGTTTAGATCCCCCAAAATTGGGTTTAGATCCCCAAAAATCGAGTTTGTCCCCCCCGCATTTGAGTTTAGATCCCTAAAAGTTGGGCTTAGATCTCCAAAAACTGGATTTAGATCCCCCCAGAAGGAGTTTCTCCCCCCTTCCCCCCCAAAATAAATCACTTTTTTTGCCCAAAAAGTTGGGTTTTAGCCCCAAAGCAGCCCCGCTTGCCAGATGAAGGAGACGCCGCAGGACACCGTCCTCATCCCGGGGGTCCGGACGAGGGCGGCCAGAGCCCCCCCCGGCATCGGTTCCTCCCGGCGCACCAACGCCCGCAGTGCCTGGGGGAGAGAATGGGGGGATCTTGGGGGGTCAGAGGGGATCTAGAGGGATCTAGGATGCAGGGAAGTCTGGGGGGATCTTGGGGGGGTCTAGATGGGATCTGGGGGGCTCTAGGTGGAATCTGGGGGAATCTGGGGGGTCTAGGTGGGATCTGGGGGGATCTAGGTGGGATGCAGGGAGGTCTGGGGGATCTTGGGGGGGTCTAGGTGGGATCTGGGGGAATCTGGGGGTCCTAGGTGGGATCTAATGGGATCTAGGAGGGATCTGGGGGATCTAGATGGGATGGAGGGGGATCTAGGAGGGATGCAGGGAGGTCTGGGGGGAACTTGGTGGGGTCTAGGTGGGATCTGGGGGAATCTAGGTGGAATCTGGGGGGATCCGGGGGATCTAGGTGGGATGCAGGGAGGTCTGGGGGATCTTGGGGGGGTCTAGGTGGGATCTGGGGGGTCTAGGTGGGATCTGGGGGGTCTAGGTGGGATTTTAGGGTAACTTGGGGGGGTCTTGGGGATCTAGGAGGGATCTGGTTGGGATCTGGGGTAACTCAGTGGGATCTGGAGGGTCCAGGTGGGATCTGGGTGGGATCTGGGGGTAACTCGATGGGATCTGGGGGGATCTAGGTGGGATCTGGGGTAACCAGGAGGGA
This sequence comes from Numida meleagris, assembly GCF_002078875.1. Classification (NCBI taxonomy): domain Eukaryota; kingdom Metazoa; phylum Chordata; class Aves; order Galliformes; family Numididae; genus Numida; species Numida meleagris. The sequence goes on along the minus strand of NW_018364631.1, from coordinate 22,423 downwards.
TCTGGGGGGATCTGGGTGGGATCTGGGGTAACCAGGAGGGATCTGGAGGGATCTAGGAGGGATCTGGGGGTAACTAGGAGGGATCTGAGGGGTCTAGGTGGGATTTGGGGGTAACTAGGAGGAGTCTTGGGGNCACCCCAAAATCCCCCTCCAAAATGGGGCGAAATCCCACGATTTTGGGGTCCCCCATCCTCCTCCTTCAGACACCTCAGAATGGGGCAAAACCCCTCAGTTTTGGGGTTCCCGTCCTCCTCCTTTAGACAGCTCAAAATGGGACAAAACTTCACAATTTTGGGGCTCCTCCAGGCACCTCAAAATGGGGCAAAACCTCACGATTTTGGGGTCCCCATCCTCCTCCTTCAGACACCTCAGAATGGGGCAAAACCCCTCAATTTTGGGGTTTCTCGAACCACCTCAGAATGGGGCAAAACTTCACAATTTTGGGGCTCCTCCAACCACCTCAGAATGGGGCAAAACTTCACAATTTTGGGGCTCCTCCAGGCACCTCAAAATGGGGCAAAACCTCACGATTTTGGGGTCCCCATCCTCCTCCTTTAGCTCAAAATGGGGCGAAATCCCACGATTTTGGAGTCCCCATCCTCCTCCTTCAGACACCTCAAAATGGGGCAAAACCCCTCAATTTTGGGGCTCCGCCAACCAGCTCAGAATGGGGCAAAACCCCTCAATTTTGGGGCTCCTTTAGACAGCTCAAAATGGGGCAAAACCTCACAATATTGGGGTCCCCATCCTCCTCCTTTAGACAGCTCAAAATGGGGTGAAATCCCACGATTTTGGGGTCCCCATCCTCCTCCTTCAGACACCTCAGAATGGGGCAAAACCCCTCAATTTTGGGGTTCCTCCAGCCGCCACAAAATGGGGCAAAACCCCTCAATTTTGGGGCTCCTCCAACCACCTCAGAATGGGGCAAAACTTCACAATTTTGGGGTTCCTCCAACCACCTCAGAATGGGGCAAAACCCCTCAATTTTGGGGTTCCTCCAGCCGCCACAAAATGGGGCAAAACCCCTCAATTTTGGGGTTTCTTGAACCACCTCAGAATGGGGCAAAACTTCACAATTTTGGGGCTCCTCCGGGCACCTCAAAATGGGGCAAAACCTCACGATTTTGGGGTCCCCATCCTCCTCCTTTAGACAGCTCAAAATGGGGCAAAACTTCACAATTTTGGGGTTCCTTCGGGCACCTCGGAATGGGGCAAAACCCCTCAATTTTGGGGTTCCTCCAGCCGCCACAGAATGGGGCAAAATCCGCCCATTTTGGGGTTCCCCTCCTTCCCCTGCCCCCCCCAAGTTCCCGTTGACGAAAATGTGCCTCTTTTCTCTTAAAACCAACTTAAAAACCTACC
>NW_018364631.1:12287-14065 GCF_002078875.1 Numida meleagris | reverse complement strand
TTGGGATTTTGGGCCCCCCACCCGCCCCACACGTGCTCTCACAGAGGGACGCGGAGTTGAGGGCCACCCCTGCCATGGCGACCCCCCCCAGGAAGCGACAGACGCAGTAGATGACGAAGGTCGGTGCGGCCGCCGTGCCCACCCCCGCCGCCCCCAGCTGCAGGTAACACCAGGTGAGCAGCGCCCGGCGCCCGAACCTGCCGGGATACGGGACTGGGAGAACTGGGAAGACTGGGATGGGGGATATGGGACGCCGGGATGGGGGATATGGGGTGATTGGATGGGGATAGGGGGACACTGGGGCACTGGGATGGGGATATGGGGCTCTGGGATGAGGGATATGGGGATTTAGGGGCTCTGGGATGGGGATATGGGGCACTGTGATGGGGGATATGGGGTGATTGGATGGGGATAGGGGGACACTGGGGCACTGGGATGAGGATATGGGGTGATTGGATGGGGGATATGGGGGCACTGGGGCACTGGGATGGGGGATATGGGGATTTAGGGGCACTGGGATGGGGATATGGGGTGACTGGATGGGGACAGGGGGACACTGGGGCACTGGGATGGGGGATATGGGGATTTAGGGGCGCTGGTATGGGGATATGGGGCAGTGGGATGGGGATATGGGAACACTAGGGCACTGGGACGGGGATATGGGGATTTAGGGGCTCTGGGATGGGGATGTGGGAACACTGGGGCACTGGGATGGAGATATGGGGTGCTGGGATGGGGGATATGGGTGATGGGATGGGGATAGGGGGACACTGGGGCTCTGGGATGGGGATATGGGGCTCTGGGATGGGGGATATGGGGATTTAGGGGCTCTGGGATGGGGATGTGGGAACACTGGGGCACTGGGATGGAGATATGGGGCACTGGGATGGGGGATATGGGTGATGGGATGGGGATATGGGGACACTGGGGCACTGGGATGGAGTTATGGGGTGCTGGGATGGAGATGTGGGATGCTAGGATGGAGGATATGGGGATTTAGGGGCACTGAGATAGGGGATATGGGGCACTGGGATGGGGATATGGGGATTTAGGGGCTCTGGGATGGAGATGTGGGATTGAGGGACACTGGAATGGAGTTATGGGGTGCTGGGATGGAGATGTGGGGTGCTAGGATGGAGGATATGGGGACACTGGGGCACTGAGATAGGGGATACGGGGCACTGGGATGGGGATATTGGGTGATGGGAACACTGGGATGGGGGATATGGGGACACTGGGGCACTGGGATGGGGATATGGGGCACTGGGGTGGGAGATACGGGGATATGGAAGAAGGAATGGGCCAGTGGTTCTCACTGTTGGTTTTTGGGGTTGGTTCCAAGTGTTGGTTCTGGGTGTCGGTTCCGGGTGTCGGTTCTGGGTGTCAGCTCCAGGTGTTGGTTCCAGGAATTGGTTCCGGGTGTCAGCTCTGGGTGTCAGTTCTAGGTGTCAGTTCCGGGTGTCGGTTCTGGGTGTCAGTTCTGGGTGTGGGTTCTGGGTGTCAGTTCCGGGTGTCAGCTCTGGGTGTCGGTTCCGGGTGTTGGTTCTGGGAGTTGGTTCCGGGTGTCACTTCCTGGTGGTGGCTCCCGGTGTCAGTTCCGGGTGTGGGTTCTGGGTGTCAGTTCTGGGTGTTGGTTCCGGGTGTCGGTTCCGGGTGTTGGTTCTGGGTGTCAGCTCCAGGTGTTGGTTCCGGGTGTTGGTTCCAGGAATTGGTTCCGGGTGTCAGCTCTGGGTGTCAGTTCTAGGTGTCAGTTCCGGGTGTCAGTTCTGGGTGTCAGT
>NW_018364631.1:8910-11712 GCF_002078875.1 Numida meleagris | reverse complement strand
TTTATGGGGAAGGGAGGGGTTGTAGGGTCAGTTCTCGGGGGAGGATTGGATCGATGGTCGATTTTGGGATAAAGAATGGATTTATGGTCAACTCTTGGATGGGGGGTGGGTTGTAGGGTGGATTTTTGGACAAGGATTGGATTTATGGTCAATTCTGGGGGCAAGGGATGGGTTGTAGGGTCTGTTCTTGGGGGAGGATTGGATCGATGGTCGATTTTTTGGGTAAGAAATGGGTTTCTGGTCAATTTTTTGGACAAAGGATGGGTTGTAGGGTCAGGTCTTGGGTAAGGATTGGATTTATGGTCGATTTTTTGGGTAGAGATTGGATTTATGGTCAGTTCTTGGGTAAGGATTGGATTTATGATCAATTTTGTGGCAAGGGATGGGTTGTAGGGTCAGTTCTTGGGGGAGGATTGGATCGATGGTCGGTTTTTTGGGTAAGAAATGGGTTTATGGTCAATTTTTAGACAAAGAACGGGTTGTAGGGTCAATTCTTGGGTAAGGATTGGATTTATGGTTGACTTTTTGGATAAAGAATGGATTTATGGTCAATCTTTTGGGTAGAGATTGGATTTATGGTCAATTTTTGGATAAGGATTGGATTTATGGTTGACTTCTTGGATAAAGAACGGATTGATGGTCAATCTTCTGGATAGAGATTGGATTTATGGTCAGTTCTTGGGTAAGGATTGGATTTATGGTCAATTTTGGGGCAAGGGATGGGTTGTAGGGTCTGTTCTTGGGGGAGGATTGGATCGATGGTCAATTTTTTGGCTAAGAAATGGGTTTATGGTCAATTTTGGGGGAAGGGATGAGTGGTAGGGTCAGTTCTTGGGTAAGGAATGGATTTATGGTCGATTTTTTGGATAGAGATTGGATTTATGGTCAATTCTATGGATAAGAAATGGATTTATGGTCAATTTTTGGGCAAGAGGATGGGTTGTAGGGTCAGTTCTTGGATAAGGATAGGATTGATGGTCGATTTGGGGGGAAGGGATGGATTTATGGTCAATTTTTTGGATAAAGAATGGATTTATGGTGAACTCTTGGGCAGGGGGTGGGTTGTAGGGTGGATTTTTGGACAAGGAATGGATTTATAGTCAATTTTGGGGGAAGGGAAGGGTTGTAGGGTCAAATCTTGGATAGTGGAGGGCTTGTAGGGTCAGTTCTTGGGGAAGGATTGGATTGATGGTCAATTTTTGGATAAGAAATGGATTTATGGTCAATTTTTAGACAAAGGACGGGTTGTAGGGTCAGTTCTTGGGGAAGGATTGGATTGATGGTCGATTTTTGGACAAGGGGATGGGTTATAGGGTCAAACCTTGGGTAAGGATTGGATTGATGGTCAATTTTTGGATAAAGAATGGATTTACGGTCAATTCTTAGAGTAGGGCTGGGTAGTAGGGTCTATTTTTGTAGAAGGGAGGGGTTGTAGGGTCAATTTATGGGCAAGGGGTGGGTAGTTGGGTCAGTTCTTGGATAAGGTTTGGATTTATGATCAATTTTTGGATAGAGAATGGATTTATGGCCAATTTATGGGCAAGGGATGGATTTAGGGTCAATTTTTGGTGAAAGAATCATTTGTAGGGTCAATTTTTGGATAAATAACGGGTTTATGGTCAATTCTGAAGGGGAAGGATGGGTTGTAGGGTCGATTTTTGGCAAAGAATGGATTTATGGTCAATTTTATGGGGAAGGAATGGGTTGTAGGATCAGTTCTTGGGTGAGGATTGGATTTATGGTCTATTTTTTGGTTAAAGAATGGATTTATGGTCAATTCTTGGGGAAGGGATGGGTTGTAGGGTCAATTTTTGGACAAGAAATGGATTTATGGTCAATATTTAGTCAAGGAATGGTTTTATGGTCAATGCTTGGACAGGGATTGATCAATTGCCATCAACCTATCAATCCATTGATCTATCAGTCCATCAATCGAGCTATCAATCTATCAATCCATTGATCTATTGGGCTATCAATCTATCAATCCATCGATCTATCAGGTTGTCAACCTATCAATCCATTGATCTATCAGGTTATCAATCTATCAATCCATCGATCTATCAGGCTATCAATCTATCAATCTCAATCCATCGATTATTAATCTATCCATCAGTCTATTAATCCATCAATCCATCAATCTATTGCTCTATCAATCTATCAGTCTATCAGTCGATCAATCTGTCATTATTGATCTATCAATCAATCCGTTGATCTACTGGGCTATCAATCTATCCATCCATCGGTCTATCAATCCATCAATCTATCAGTCTATTGATCTATCAATCTATCCATCAATCAATCTATCCATCAATCACTCTATCAATCTATCGATCTACCAATCTATTGATCTATCAGCCTATCAGTCTATCAATCAGTCTATTGATCTACCACTCTATCAACACGTCATCGTTTTATGGATCAATTAATCAGAGCGTTGGCTCTTCTATTGATTGATCCATCGAGACATCATCATTCTATGGATCAATTAATCAGACCTTTGGTTCTCCTATTGATTAATCCATTGGCTCATCATCTTTCTATGGATCAATTAATCAGACCATTGGCTCTTCTATTGATCTCCATTGACACATCATCATTCTATGGATCAATTAATCAGACCTTTGGCTCTCCTATTGATTAATCCATTGGCTCATCATCTTCCTATGGATCAATTAATCAGACCTTTGGCTCTCCTATTGAGTAATCCATTGGCTCATCATCTTTCTACGTATCAGCTGATCAGACCATTGGCTCTTCTATTGATCTGCATTGACACATCATCTTTCTACGGATCAATTAATC
>NW_018364631.1:4629-5805 GCF_002078875.1 Numida meleagris | reverse complement strand
TCTATGGGGTGACCCACTGCTCTATGGGGTGACCCATATCTATGGGGTGACCCACACATCTATGGGGTGACCCACTGCTCTATGGGGTGACCCATCGCTTCCATGGGGGACCCACACATCTGTGGGGTGACCCGCTGCTCTATGGGGTGACCCACACATCTATGGGGTGACCCACATCTATGGGGTGACCCATCACCTCCATGGGGGACCCACACATCTATGGGGTGACCCGCTGCTCTATGGGGTGACCCACTGCTCCATGGGGGGACCCACACATTTATGGGGTGACCCACAGCCCTATGGGGTGGCCCACGACCCACACATCTATGGGGTGACCCGCACCTCTATGGGGTGACCCACGACCCACACATCTATGGGGTGACCCACAACCCACACATCTATGGGGTGACCCACGACCCACACATCTATGGGGTGACCTGCACCTCTATGGGGTGACCCACGACCCACACATCTATGGGGTGACCCACAACCCACACATCTATGGGGTGACCCGCGACCCACACATCTATGGGGTGACCTGCACCTCTATGGGGTGACCCACAGCCCTAGGGGTGACCCACTGCTCTATGGGGTGACCCACATCTATGGGGTGACCCGCTGCTCCATGGGGGGACCCACACATTTATGGGGTGACCCACAGCCCTATGGGGTGACCCACGACCCACACATCTATGGGGTGACCTGCACCTCTATGGGGTGACCCACGACCCACACATCTATGGGGTGACCCACAGCCCTAGGGGTGTCCCACAGCCCTATGGGGTGACCCACACATCTATGGGGCGACCCACATCTATGGGGTGACCCCCAGCCCTATGGGGTGACCCATGACCCACACATCTATGGGGTGTCCCGTTGGGATTTGCGGTGCCGTGTTTGGATTTGGGGTGCCCCGTTGGGATTTGGACCACCCCGTTGGGATTTTGGGGTGTCACCCCAAGTTATGGGGCCAAGGACCAGGTTATGGGGTGTCCCCCCCCCCCAGAGGCGCCACTGGGTGACACGGGCACCCCCTTTTTTTTTTGGGGGGGTGGGGGTGACCCCCCAATGACGCCGCGTTCCCGATAGATCTCTTTATTCCTCCCAGGGCTTCCCCGGCCCCATAGAGGGAAGCCCCGAGATGTGGGGCACGCGGTGAATTCGGGTTCGACCCAC
>NW_018364631.1:0-1285 GCF_002078875.1 Numida meleagris | reverse complement strand
GGTCCAGGTCCATGTGTGGGTCCAGGTCCATGTGTGGGTCCTGGTCCATGTGTGGGTCCATGTGTGGGTCCAGGTCCATGTGTGGGTCCTGGCAGGTCAAATGTGTGGGTCCAGGTCCATGTGTGTGTCCAGGTCCATGTGTGGGTCTGGGTCCATGTGTGGGTCCTGGCAGGTCAAACGTGTGGGTCCAGGTCCATGTGCGTCCTGGTCAATATGTGGGTCCAGGTCCATGTGTGGGTCCTGGCAGGTCAAATGCGTGTGTCCAGGTCCACGTGTGGGTCCTGGCAGGTCAAATGCGTGTGTCCAGGTCCACATGTGGGTCCGTCCCACACGTGTGGGTCCGTCGCAACGTGTGGGTCCGTGTCTCACCGAGACGCCCTCGAAGGCGGAGGAGTTGAGGGCCCTGTAGATCTCGGCGGTGATGTTGTGTGTGCACGTGTGGGTCTGGGTCCATGTGTGGGTCCTGGCAGGTCAAATGTGTGGGTCCAGGTCCACGTGTGGGTCCAGGTCCATGAGTGGGTCCTGGCAGGTCAAATGTGTGTGTCCAGGTCCATGTGTGGATCTGGGTCCATGTGTGGGTCCTGGCAGGCTAAATGTGTGTGTCCAGATCCACATGTGGGTCTGGCCCAATGTGTGGGTCCGGCTCAATGTGTGTGTCCAGCTCCATGTGTGGGTCCTGGCAGGTCAAATGTGTGGCTCCAGGTCCATGTGTGGATCTGGGTCCATGTGTGGATCCGGGTCCATGTGTGGGTCCAGTCCATGTGTGTCCTGGTGCATGTGTGGGTCCTGGCAGGTCAAATGTGTGTGTCCGGGTCCACATGTGAGTCCAGTCCATGTGTGGGTCCAGGTCCATGTGTGGATCTGGGTCCATGTGCGGGTCCAGGTCCATGTGTGGATCTGGGTCCATGTGTGGGTCCTGGCAGGGCAAATGCGTGTGTCCAGGTCCACATGTGGGTCCAGCCCAACGTGTGGGTCCAGCCCAACGTGTGGGTCCGTCGCAACGTGTGGGTCCGTGTCTCACCGAGACGCCCTCGAAGGCGGAGGAGTTGAGTGCGCGGTAGATCTCGGCGGTGATGTTGCGGTTGTTGTAGTTGAAGTCCTCGAGGCGGAGGCCGCGGTGCCGCAGGGCGGTGGCCGTTCGATCCAGCGCCAGCGCCAGCGCCCAGATGGCGTCGTAGGCCAACGGCGCCTCCTGGAAACCGCCCGTCTCCTCCGGGTGCCGGCCCAGGCGGCGCTGAAGGCGGGCAACGAACTCCTGGGAGGTCTGCAGTGGGGGAAGGGGGAG
>NW_018364630.1:37314-39019 GCF_002078875.1 Numida meleagris | reverse complement strand
AAAGACAAAGCAACTAACAGCCATCCCCAATACCTCACGCTCAAACACTGCCTTCAACCCTACATCTTAGTGCTCCTTCTGCACCCCCACCTCTAACGCTAACTCAACAACCTGCCACACCGCGAGGGGCCCAGCCAACACACTCAACAAAACTAACCGCAACGCCCCACGCACACCAACCTCCACAACACTCCAAGCCCGCCACACCCCAACGCCCAGCACCTACCTCTTCAGTTGCCACCGCGCAGGCGGCGCGGCTCCCGGCCCAGGATGGCCACCCAAAACTCCTGCGCTGTACTGCTGCTGCGGCCACGACCCAGGCAGCGCTTCTCGCTCCGTCAGGTCCATGCCTCCGGGAGACCACCCGTCACGCACCTTCAGGGCCCAAAAGAAACCACCCTGAAGCCTCGCCTCCAGGGAGGCCACGCCGGGCGGACCGCAGACCGCCCAAGCGCAAGGCCCTTTCGGCCCCCAGCTCCGGCCCGGGGGCAGCACCTACCTCTCAGACGCTCAAGGACACACCTCACAAGGCTCCACAGACACGCTGCCGGGATCCGCACGCCACACCTGAACCTGCTCAAAAAAGCTCTGAGTGCTGCTGGGGAGGGAGGCCCTTGCGTCGCAGGGCTCCCGCCCCGATGAACTCACGCGCCTAGTCATGCCCGGGCTCCGCTGCGACCTTCACCCTGAAACGAGAGCGCAAGAACACGGCTGTACGCATTGGAAAGGCCCCGCCCCAAATCATCCCAGCCCACCCTCTCCCTAAAGGGCCTCCCCTACACCACCTTCAGCACAAAAGCAGCCCGCTCCCGCTTCCATAGCCCCGGTCCCGGAGGCTCCGGGACCCTTCCGTGCGGCCTACTCCAGCCCCCTCACAGGGAAATCATTCTGCCTCACGTTCAAGTCCCTGAACGCTGCCGTACACCTCCCCCCCTCTGTCCAAATGATCCCATCCCCATCAACTGGACTCCTGCGCTTGACATTTTTACTAACAGCACTCACATGTCCCCCTCCATCTTAACTTCTCCACCTGAAACAGGCCCGCCGGCCCCTAGTCATGCAGGCCACGCTTCTCGCCCTTCTTCAAGGCCGCCGCAGCGCACGGGCTATCCTCCGCTCCATGGCCACCTTCCCTATAGGAAAAAAACAGACGATGATGGAGAGCAGCGGGCCCACGCCATCCTAAGTCCTCTTTTTGCTGTTCGCAATCTCCAAAACTTGGGTCAATCCTGGACCTCCCCCGCCAAACGCGATACCGAGGGGGCCTCGGCCTTCCTCGCCCCATCTCTTCCTTCTCCCCTTCCAGTTTATCTGCAAACTGCTCCCTCGCCCGCGCAGATCTCCCCCCATGTTTGCTCACATTTCTAACTCTGAGGGATGCGCCGCTCCTCGGGGCACTGGAAAGAACAAAGCGTGCAAGCGCTCTGCTAGGTCTTCATCCGTCCCTAGGCACAGCTCAATGCCTTCCAGTTCTCTCACTGGAAGAGAAACTCCACCGCCTTGCCACGCTGCCTTTCCTAAGAAAGAACACAGAGAGAGAAAGGAAAAAGACAAGGGCCCATCCTGCTCGCTCCCGCTGCTGGAACCGGGCGGGGCTGAAGCTCCCGCCAAACCCTTCTCGGGGGCTGAGGCCGCCCCCGGGCCGTGCCCCGTCTCAGGCGGGGCAGCGGCAGCCCCGGGCCGGCCCTGCTAAAAAGCCACGGGG
>NW_018364630.1:36819-37213 GCF_002078875.1 Numida meleagris | reverse complement strand
AGAGCGCCGCACGGCTGCGCTACGACTCGGGGACCCGAGCGGCAGCCCTGCATCGTCCCCCTCGGAAAACACGACGGAAGCCAGGCGGCGACGCCGTACCGGCTCCGCTGAGCCCGGCAGCGGCCCCGCGCCGGCCCCGAAAAGAGCACGGCGAGAGCCCGGCGGCCTCCCGCCGCGAGCGCACAGCCCCGAACGACTCCCGAGCGCTCACCGCCTCCACGGTGCCTTTACCGCCTCAGCTGCTCACCGGGTGGGGCCGATCCTGACCGCCAAGGGTCTCACCGCAGCCTGAAACGACACAACAAACAGAAAACGTGAAGCAGAAACCCGAGGCTTCGTTTCAAAAGGAGCCCCTCGGGGCGTATTCCAGCCCCAGCAGAGCCACGACCCAGCA
>NW_018364630.1:7769-35744 GCF_002078875.1 Numida meleagris | reverse complement strand
GAACAATTTAAACTCCCGTTCCGCCGCCTCGTGTCCCCAGACACTCTCACTTCTTCACTGTTCATATTTCCCCGGAGAGTACAACTTGAATTAAAAAAAAAGAAGAAGAAAAAGAAGAAGGAGAAGGGAAAAAAAGAAAAAAAAAATCACCACTGTGAGGTAACGATCAGCTCTGCTGTGCCCGAGAGCAGCCGTGAACACCACTTCCCTGGAGCTCCAATCAGTGCCCACAGCGCAGGGCGGGATGAGGCCAGGGCCCCCGGCAGCCGCACCGCAGCTTTGGCTGAGGAGAGGAGCCAGCAGTGCAGCTTTGTGACAATCCTCTGGCGTGCTGGATGGGGCTCCGGGCAGGGCCGCGCTTCCCTGGGGTTTCTAGCTCCCGGGAGCCCCGATGCCTGGGTTCGAGCCCCTGGGTTCAGAGCCCCTCGCGGCCTTTGCGCCGCTGCCCAGGTGGCTGCCCTTCATGCTGACGTTCCAGCTATACCCTTCAGTACCGAGGACGCTGCCTTTCCAAACTATAAAACCCACATACATACGAACACGGAAGCGCCCATGCTGCTGCAGAAAGCGGAATAGCACAACTTGTACAGAGCTTTCTCAATCCCTTCGCCCTGCAACCACTGTTCCGTTCAACGTTGTTAGAGGTAAGTGGCATTTTGTCTTCACTGGCTGCTCCTGATTTTAAGAATCAAATCACTTATTTCTCTTTTTCGGTACATTAATTAAAACTACCCTTTTAACACCTCAGGGGGATACCGTTCTGCTTTGCTTAGCAGAGGTCAGTGGAGAAATGAGTGCTGTCGATCAGTGATAAAAATGGCTGGGTATGCGTGGGTGAACTGGAAGAACAATGATGAGGAAGGGCAGATAAAAATGTGCAATATTTTTATTGAAACTTGTACAAGATTCCCGATGACTTCAGCCACTGCAGGGGCTGCGCCTGCCCTCTCCCGAGGCAGGTCCCTCAGGGACAAGCCCACCTGGCAGCATGCCGCCTGCCAGCCCAAAACACCAACCGGGAGCACACGGCTGGAACCGTCCGGCCTCCAGCATCCAGGGCAGCCGAGCACATCCCTCACCACGCCCATAGAGACCTGCTGTGGGTGGGCATCGCAGCCCGGGTCTGCTCAGAGACCCTTGACTCGCACCAGCGTCCGTGTGGGGTGTGTCAGGGATGACAAATTTCCTGCCTCCCTCAGTGCAGCCTTGTCCGTATACTTGAGGTTCAGGTTTATTTCCAGAAGGCTGGCCCCTACAACAGTGCAGGCCCATCACATTGTCACTGCACAGCACCTCGTTACATTGCTGCTGCAGAGCGTGCCGCCTCACCCAGAGCCAACCTGTTCCTACTGGGGGGGGGCCAGGATCTCCAGCACAGGGGAAAACAAGCTGGAGCTGGGAGGCAGCTTCTGCCCCTCCACTCAACCCCTGTCCCAGGCGGGGCCTGACCCAGACCCTTGCCTGATGCACGTCTTCACAGCAGGCTGCCACAGCCCCAAGTCTACAAAGTGTGTGTGTGTGTTTGGGTTGGGGGAGGGGGGGGAAGAGAAGCAATGCAGATGTTCCCCCACCCCACCCACTGAAAGAAGGACGACTTCATCAATTTTTCTGTGCACATATTTATTACAAAAACAGATATTTATAGGCCATTAGAATCATTTCCAGGATAAAGAAAGTTTAATACTGTAAGTAACTTGGGAAAATTCCCCACCTCTTTAAGCATTTTATTTAATGTTTCTCTTGCTTCTTAAGATAAGTCTTCTTACACCACACCATAAGAACTCAAATGATTCTGTATTCTCCTGCACCACAATGTACAGCTCCACGTACCACATTCTTCATTCTCACATGAACATGCTGCATGCACATCAACAGCATCCCGCATGTCCTCTGACATGCAGAGAAGGACTCTGCAGCACTGGCTGCCCTATCTTCCTTCAGGGTTTTCTGGGGGACGCCTGGACAGATCTAGCTTTGCTAAAGTACATTATTGCACACATAGAGATTCAAGGAGAGCCTATGGAAATATCTCATCTACGTTTATGAAGAGGAAACATCACTGACGGTGTCTGTCCAAGTACAATTTGTCAGTACCATAGGCTGGGGCTACAAGTACAAGCCCTTGGTTTCCACTGTGAATCCAGAGACGCACCTGGAAGATGAAAACACAATAACAACAATAAAAAAACCTACACAAACAGGCCCAAACTGCCTCCTTTAATAAAAAATATTATAACATTTTTAAAAATGCTCTTTTGCTTTGCTTTCCTCACCAGTTCTCAAGAAGCACAGACAGGAAAAAAAATACAGAAGAGCATACATATAGTTAATAGGTGCTTGTAAAAAGATGGAAGCAATTTCCACAGATTTACTTAATTCTCTTGGGGCCATTAGCATATCATGTTTTCTCCTAGAAAGGCTTACGGAGCTGCTTCTAATACTTGTGCAGCTATACAGAACCCTGACTACGCTGCATAGGAGTAAGAAAACACAACACGATTGTCATTGGAGACCTTCTCAGCCTAACTGTCACTCACTAAGTACATAACAATTAGGGCAGAGCACAGAACAGGCAGATGCTAACCCAATTTCAGCAAGATTTAGCCCAAATCAGGGACTACGGATATACAGTCAGGAAACATGTGCATTGTGCATGGCTTGATTCTCTGCTACGCATTTGGGGCAACGTCATCCTGCATCCTTACACAGAAAAAATAGCCCTGCTTTGAGAGAAGAAAGCAGCCTATTTTTCCTGTATATGTGCAGTTCTCAGTATTTATTCCTGGCAGACTTAAGACATCAGTCAAGTAGATGAACACAACTTCATTGAAGGTTGGGATCTTGTTGTGTGAACCTGAGCAGCGAGCTGGTTTAAGTAAAATGCAAGGGAATATTCGCTTTCCTGTTAAGAAAAGCCATTAGACAACACATTTTAGTACTGTATTAGTCCGGGTTTTTTCCTCTCTGATACTTCCTATAGATAATAGGGCTTTTGCCACCAGCCACCCATAACTTCTAAAGAAAGGATGTATGAAAAACACACACCTCCTCTAATAATATGGTTGCCAGGAAGTATATGTCATCACTCCAGATAACTGCCAGTCTTGATCTCCCTGAAATGCTTTCTCTACTACATGCACAACATTCTCTCCCAGATGAACAATCCTTGCATTATGGCATCTCATTTCCTAATGGACTGGAGACAGATAATCCCAGAAAATAAAACCAGAAGATGCTCAAATGGATTCCAGACACTGAGGACATCCTGCTCCCGATCCTGATCCAGCTCCGCTCTTTCAAACTCTTGAGCACCGCAGAGAGGGCTTCAGCACAGACGTTCCAGATGGGAGGCTGCAGCTCTGAAGCCGGGATCCTCGGCTCCACAGGGAGTGGCAGAGGAAGCCTCATGGCTTTTTGATACAGGGTCATCTGGAAAGGAATTCAGAAGCACTGTAGAAGCATAGCCATACCAAGTATTCACAACAAACAGCTGAGATGCCTTTTCTCCTACATGGAAATGAATTGCAGTCTCTTCTGCCGCAGCTGAGGAAGAATTTATATGAATATAATTCATTGCATACAAGTGGCACCAAAGGCTAAAAACCTCACCATTCAGCAACTGATCTGACACTCAAAGGAACCTTGGGCCACTCCAGCTTCACTTGCGCAGTGGGGTCAGCAAACCACCCAGTTACCAGCTCAGTAGAAACCCTGTAGTCCTGGCAATTCCAGCCCCATTCCAGGGCAGCCTACAATGCAGCGAGAAGCAGTCCATTTTTAAAAACAGGGAACATCATCTTCTTGTTCTGTATACAGTTGTATACGACAATTTTTTGAACCTTACCACTGCCTCGTGAGCACTGAGGACCCAAGCTTCTGCACAAAGCTGCTTCCACTTGCTTGAAACTGAGAGGTTTGTCACAAATACCTGCATCTGGGGCCTGACAAAGCTGATATCAGCATATACTACGAGCTGGAGGCCTCCTTTCTTCTTATTGTTACTAATGCCACAGAGAAAAGCAGCTAACGCCGGGGTTCTGATATCACCTAGAAACTTCGGCTAAGAAGAAGGGGCACAAAGTAGGCAAAGAACAAGATTACAAAGGAGTTGCTATAGAACATTTTAAATGCAAGATCTATAAAATAAAAACTGAACTGCAAATATATAGCAGCAGATGTACTGCACGTATTTCTATATAGGCCTGTAAATTCTCATGCACATGCCTTAGCATGCGTGTGCCCCTGTAAGCACAGACAGACCTCATCACTATATTTGAAATAAGCCAAAATGTGCGCCTTCTACTGAGCTACACCCCGTGCACCGTAAAAAGACTGCACCATGAAAAGCATGCAGGGGATCTACAGTGTGTGTCCCGCTCAAAACTTGACAGTTCGGTGTTTCTCTATTCCCATTGTCCTAGCTAGGCAATTACCACAAATGCACGGCCACTCTACCACTCTTCCAAGTGGTCAAAAGCTCCTTAACAACAACGCAACAAACCCAGGAAGCAGCTCGGAATGTGCCATGGCTAGATCCCATAAAGGAGTATGTGCTGGGAGCTTGGTCACCTGAGAGTTCCCTTCATGAGATCTGCAGAAAGACAACACACCACGCTGAGGAAGGTACTTGAAAATCACACTTGAGGAAATTGCACTAGGCAGTGCTGCAGAATATCCTTTGTTATGGAGCTTATTAGTGATATGAGTCCTAGAAGAACTGCCACTGCTGGTTTAGTGTTATCAGTACTGCAGATTCCAAACTCAATTAACTAGGAGTTAAAAACTCACCTCTTGTCTGCGTGCTGCTCTAAAGCAATACTGATAAATCTCATGATGCCCCTTGGAAAATATTAACAAGAAGGAGATAAAAAGCCTTGGAAGAAAAGAAATGCTGCAATTGCATTCAAAGCTGAGCACTAGGAACCTCAGAATTTTTCTAGTTATCATTCACACATAGTTCTGTACACCCAGGTATAACCACATAGTGCAATAGTTGAAATAGTTTAGGTAAAGCATTACTGTTTCTACATCAAACTTAAGATATAAACTAACAAACTGTAGACATAAAACAATAAATTAAAGAAACATGCTTCCCTGCTGCAGCAATAACGCCCAGGAAAAAACATTACAAAAGAGAAGGAAAGACCAACATGAGAGCAAGGTACTAAAAAAGAAAAAAAAAAAAAACCACTCACCCACATCAGAAGACTCTGAGTTTGCAGGGCAGAACTACCACCAAGAAGAGATCTCCAGAAAGAGATCCTCCCTCAGTGGCAGTCGGCCCTTAAATGAGGCCTAAGAAGAATGGAGCCAGGCTTCCTGACACACAGTGAATTGCCTTCACCTGTGCTCCCAGGGCTGACTGGGCCTTTCCTCCAGGTGCCCCATCACTGGTTCAGGCTGTGACTCCACAGTTCCTCTACAGAGATCTGTCATTTTCTCTCTTGAGAAAAAAAAATCCACACGCAGAGAAAAATTCAATCAAAATTCTCCAAGACGAGGATTCCCGTTTCACATAATCTGCATCAAAGAATCTCATTAGATGACTCAAAAAAAAAGATGGAAGCGTTGTTAACCTTCCACTGCGCAGACAAAGTGATCGACTAGTTGCAGGACTTTCAATGCTTTCCTTAATCACAACTCATAATGAATGCTTACTGATGGAAGAGGGAAGGGGAGAGACTTTCCTATTCTTTACGTTTCCTCTTTGAAATAGTTTCGACTGACGTCTCCTAAACAACCCTCACATTAGGTTCCTATTAACTTCTGATTAATATTTTCTACATGGTGCTGTACATACAAGAGCTGCTGTCTTACTTCTTTCTCATACCCAGGAATTGTCATATTTACTCACAGCTGATTGACAGTCTTGACTTCAGTAGTGCATTCAGTACCTTCTAAAATCTGCTTTTGTAGAAGATGCTATGTACGTGCAAAATATTGTGAAATAAATGAAGACGCAAATCGGTGTTAAGCGTACAAAGTATACCAAAATACTCATTGCTATTACAGTAAGATCCATTTTTGATGGATTTCTACTTGAGGATTATCAAAGATTATTAAATACGTTACTGCAAAATCTAGAGACTAACAAAATCTCTTTCATCGTCACTGCGTGTTAAGGTCCACAAAAGGAGTGTGTATTTTTTATCAGTTGTAGGACTTCACAACTGTAACTGCTCACTAAGATTTCCTTTCCCCGATCACAGCAAGTTCAGACACGTGCCGAGCGGGGAGAGATGCTCGGTCGCATAAATCTCCCGTGCAGTGACAGGTTTCGTGGATCCTTCTCCACAGTTCCTTATGCTGAAGCTCAAGCTGAAGAAGAAGAGGCAACTTTGGGGGGACCTAACAGCAGCCCCTGGTAACAGCTACGGGGAGGCTACGGCCAGGCTCTGCACAGCGGTTTCTGGTGGGAGGATGAGAGAGAAAGGGCACGGACTACAATAAGACAGGCTCAGGTGATGACGTATAGAGCGACCTTCTCCCCGTGAGGACAGGCAAGCAGCAGAGCTGGTTGCCCGTGGAAGGCGTCCAGCCTCCGTCACTGGAATGTTTCAGGATCAGGCCGGACAAAGCCCCGAGCAACCTGGTCTGAGAGCGTAGCTGGCCCTGCTTTGAGCAGCTGATGTGCACGCAGAGCTTCTGAGCTCCGTTCCAAACAGCACGACCCTGCGATTCTGTGACTGTGTGACTTGATATGATTGTAGGAACCTACCGAAAGCCTGCTGAGGTTCTGACTGACTGCAGTAGCATTTGGATGGGAACCAAGACATTACGGCAATAATAATTCTTAGTGAGAGGGGACTTGATTCAGGACGCTGTTCCAGAGCTCCATAATCTTGCTGCTGCAAATTTCCCAATTAAGTAAAAAAAAAATTGCTTATTTGGCAAAGTTTACTGAGTGTGTCAAATTGATATGCGTGTTAGGACCGAGCAATTAGACTCACGTCGCACCAACAAATAGAGATGTGCATCTGGCACCAGAAGTAGAGAACACGCTATTAAATACTGCTTTCCTTCAGTAACGTGTTTTCCTATTATATAATCTTTTCATTATATAAGCTATTTCAAAACTTTTTTATCTGCTCCCAGAACAACAAACTCCTGAAAAAGTGAGATTGGATTTTGCACTAGTCATGGTACAAACGCACGTTACATTCATATTTTTACTGTTGAACTTGTGAAAAATATTAAGATTCTTCGTTGTAGATGAAATAAATACACCCTTATGTAAGACGTGATGCCAATTCTGAGGGCTGGCTGCAGACACAGGTGGTTCTGCTGATTGGGGAATTACAAGCAAGCTGTGTGTTATAGGCGGGGAGAAGAGTAGGGGTGGGGTGTTGGGGAGAAGTTTTAAATAAATGGGAGTTTGTTGGAGCTGAGCAAGCTTAGAGGACTGGGAGGGTGATGGTCTGATGTTCTGTGGCAGGCAATCTGAAAGGGGCAAGGTTATGTGATGTGAGTATCTAGGAGCATGGGCAAGCTCTTTCAGTATATTACTGGAAAGGCTTAGGAAACCCCCTGAGAGCGTATCATGGTGCTAGGTAATGGAATAAAGCCACCTGTCTCTTTTAGTTTCTGAGCTGGAACTTAGTCCCTAGAAATGGCTTCAGCATGCAGGAGTGGTGTAACCTAGACCTGGTTCAGGCCAGCCTGGTGCAGGTTGGGGGCTGTCCTTCAGCCTCTCAGCTACGCTGGAGTTGCTGGCCTGGCACAAACAGTTACAAGGGAGGTTTGAGCTGCGTAGTTTTCTCCCGTTTGAAACCATCTTTTCACAAGAAATTCTTAAATATTTCAGAAGCATGCTTGCTGTTGAGATTGCAAGGATATTGGCGAAGTAACTATTCTGTGTTAGGCTCCTGCTTTCTGGTAAGACTAATCTCAGGAAATACAAATGCAAGATTGTTTTCTAATGCTGATATTGGCTGGTAAAAACATAATACGTTTTGCATTCATAAGTAATGTAAAACTTATCTCCAAAAGAGCTAATCCGTAACCAGATTCTGTAATAGCCTTTGTAGTAGCTGGCTTGTTGTTTCCACTTTGGCTTGTTAGTGCTGAACTAATGGGGGTTTCCTTTTTGGCTTGGTCTCCTGGCCTTTATCCAAAGGACTTCTGTACTTCAGAAGGTGTCGGAAGAGACTACCATATTTTAGGCTATGTGGTTTCTGATTCAGGGCAATCGCTTGTGTAGTTCACTGTACAGAAATATTCCAGTCTACCGTTTCCTAGGTAGTGCAGTTTTTTTAATGGATGTATTCTCCCAAAACCCAGAGGAAAAATCACCAGTGCAATCCAACGTAAAATGGAATTTGTAGCCACAGATATTATGTTGATTTGCAGTTGTAACCAGGATTGTTTTCGGAACAGTTGCACAGCGTTTTAAGATGCCCAGAGAGAACTCACTGTTTTAGCTGTTCTTAAGCTAAATGCATTCCTCTTCCTTCTAGGCATATTAGTAAATGATTTGAAGAGGTTAGCCTGAAAACTGAAATTGCTTGATACAGAGTAGTACTTCGTATGCCAGAAGCGCTGCAAGAGCATAGCAAAAGCGTAGCAAGCAGCAAGAATACGGAATACCTCAAAGCCCGGTAGAGTATTTGAAAGCTTGGTTCGTTCGTTTCTTTTGAGTAAGAAGCTTCTAATTAGCTTATTGTGACTGGGTGGTATTCAGCTTTATTGAAGTAGTGAAGCGGTACTTTAAGCAAATTCACCGTTTCCTGGAAGCATTCCAGGAATTGATTCTTTTTCTCCTACCACGCGATGGAGGCAGTGCTGACGGTAGCTCTTCAGATGGCAATAATGAAATGATCCCGGGGTGGAATGTGGTGAATTACATAATTCTCCAATGTAGCTTAAGCAATGTTGTTCATAAATGATTAAGAAGTCCAAGTTCATAATGGGAGGTTTGGTAAGTACAGTGTCTTCTGCATGTTTCTAGCTATCATTAGTACCTGCATGTAGATTTTGTCTTGCTTGTTCAAGTTGGTAATAAGTCTCATATAGTGACTTCAGGAATTTTCCTGGAGAAACAGGCCTTTTTACAGCAGAAGGAATCAACACCTCCCCTTGTTTCCCACTGCCTCAGCTAAATTAAAAACAACCAAACAACAACAACAAAAAAAACAGCCAGAGGAAACTGCACATGCTTCTCTCTTGTGTTTGTCTGCTGGGGTGTGAAGCTTCCCTGCACATGGAACAGCTGAGCTGCATTAGCCAGACAATTTGCACAGAGTAATTCATGTAGCTTATCAGTGGGAACGCTTAACACCTGAGATGAATTGGAGGCCTTGCTAAGAATTGAACTCCACAGCTGGATTGGAAGCAGTTGCAAATGCTCTGGATTCTGGCTGTCTTTTGCTGCAGAGTGCTGCAGCTTGTCCTTGGAGGAAGGGGTGCATTGTGAGCCAAGCGAGGCCAAAGTAATTTGTCAGCACTGTTCTGAAGGCATCTGTGAAAATACTCTTGTGTTAGAAAGCGGTGTCTTGCTCCTGTGTACACCGTAAGATTTTCTTCTGAAGGACTTATGTTCTGCATCTGGCTCCTGTTGTCAATCTTCTGCTTTTTTTCTTCGTCTAAATGCGTTTGGGAGAAAACCGTAGCTCTGTTCATTTTTCCCTACAAGTGTCGGGTAGGAAGCAGGATAAGCTTAAGAATCTCTGTGCTTATTAATCTATAATAAAGACTGGATTTAACTACTTTTTTTTTTTATCTTGGGTCTGTGCAGATTCTACTTCCTAGTAGTCTAGCTGATACTTCAGGCTCTCATGATTTTGTGAAAGTGGCTGGCTCAGAGTAGAGTTCATTTCTTGCCTCTGCTGCATCAGAGGACTTAGGACACCTTCCTGGAATGCGTTGCTTCTGCCTCCACATAGAAACACAGCTATCTCCAGATTGTTCTTGCTGAGTTTTGTTTTGCTGACATGGAGGTTTGAGAATGATTTAAATGCTCTGGAGGCAGGCTATTGTAAGTACTGAAGAATAAGCAATGTGTGTTCACGATTAAAGCATCTGTCTAAAGGACGGCAGTCTGTCCAGTAACTGAGTAATTAACATCGGCACTGGGGAAAGTTCTTGCAGTGAAGCATCTCATGGTTCAGTTCTCTTCTAGGAAAAAGCCTTTTCTTTGGCAGTGGATTTCCCATCAAATTAAGAAAAACTAGTATGAAAAAGATGCTAAAGATATCTTTCCTGTCTTGCTGCCCCTAAACAGGGCTCTGAGCTTGCAAATGTGCATTTCTTTTTGACAAAGGGTATGGCAATGGCTTTATGATTCTCCAGTGAAAATCTGACAGTGGTTGAGTCAGCCTTTAAGAGAAAGAAGGGAGCAAGAATAAATATCCCTGGCTCTCTTTTTAATCAGAGGACAAAAAAGCGTAGAGAAACTTATCCTACTTTATAGTGCTAGAAAGCATTTGGATTTTATATAGACAACTGAAAGCAAGTTTGTAGGAACTTCAAAAACTTGTTTTTAACTTTATGAAGCAGAATTATTTTCATTTTTAAGCTTCTTGAGAGACTGAGGGAGTTCATAGTTGTGTTCGTTTTCCTTTACAGCATCGTTGCATCAGTAGTATACACAGTAATGATGATTTTGCTGTATAGTTGATTCATATTTCTGAGATCCTCAAAGCATGATGACCGGCAAGGTCTTAGTCATCTTTCATAATGTTTCTTACTTCTCCATTCTCCCTTTAATGTATGTTCTGCATCCAGAAAATGAAACAGCGGTCAAAAAGCTGGAGTGCAGTCCTTTACACATATATGCAATGTGTCTGTTTTCTAGTGCATCATATGAAGAATATGCTTAATATTTTATTCCGATTTCTGCATTTATGCCTCTAGCTCAAAAACAGATTTCAAATGACCTTGTGTACTCGATGCCATTGTGTAGTGCAGCTTGTTTTTATTAATTCTTTTCCAGGGTGTAGTGACTGATTTCCCTCAGATACCAAGTAGAATTCAGTGCGTCAAAACCTCAGGCATCGGTGCTTCAGATTTACCAATTGGTGGCTGTCGGCACTAGCTGCCTAGAAACTACAGAATTACGTGTTGTTTTTGGTGCAGTTGATGTCACTTCGGTTTTCCTCCTCAGTGGAAACCCAAAAACTATTTGTTGTTTTGCATTTTATTGATGCAGTAGTAAAGAGATGCATAAGAGGTCTTCAGTCCTGTCCATACTTGGAAGTACACGAGTTGTTAACGGAGGCAGGAAGCTGGTTGTGGGAGAAGTAACTGTTGTAGCACTTTGACCAGGGAATTAAAATGAAAACTTGATTGACTCGCATTACTGTGGATTTTGGGAACTCAAACTGTGTGTTATCAACTTGGTGGGTCAGTTAATGTGTGTTCTCGAACTGGAGTGAAACGGTAAAGGAAACAATGTATTCCACTGTGATACTTACTGTGACTTTTCATTGCAGCATGAGTAACATGTTTTGTTACTTTGGAGAAAACGCTTCTGAGAATGTAGCAGTTACGTGGTGTCACCTTCACCAGGGTTTTGACTTCCACATTACCTGGTGGTTGTTCAGGCAGTGTTAGGGAAAGAGAGCGTGTCTGGTTTACTGGTAAGCGTGAGTTGGGAAGAAAAGAAAAAAATACATACAGTTAAATACAGACTGAAACCAGTCATTTTCTTTGATTGAAGGGAAGAAAATGTTATTTGGCCACCTGACTTCTGACAGTCGGTTCAGAATCTAATCTCTTGCTTTTGTAAATGATCGTAAGTTGAATCTCTGAATTCACTGAGTAAACTGTCATCAGACAAAGCTCTGTTCAAGCCATGTGGACCCGATGCCTCTGAAGCTTTATCACCCCCTTTGCTAGCATTGAGGGACAAAGATATACATGCCAAATCAGATTTAAAAACAAATCATCAAAGGTATAATTTATGAGAACCAAATTGGAAAGATGATAATTTTTTTGGCTCAGAGTTGTAAATATATATATCAGGTGCCAAAGTAATACTAAATAATTAGAAATATCTGATGTATTATCTTTTGCGCAATCAGCTCTCCAAGCATGCTTGCTTTCTGAATGTTTTGAAATACATTCTTTTGCACTTCTTTGGAGCTACAGAAATTCTTAATACAACTCAATTTTTATGTGGCTTACGTTAGCAAGTGGAAAGTAACCAAGGCCAAATGCACATGTATGAAATTCTCATCCATTTCCAAACTTAGTCAATATATAACTGTTTTCGCTTTCCCTATATCTGAAGTGAAAATCAGCATTCTGCTTTTATCACCTGTGCCAATGGGTAGAAATGTGAAAGATGTAGAAAATATAATTGGTATTTGTTTCTTTTTTTTTTTTAGGAAGTATTGCTGAGTTAAGTCTCAGCACACTTGTAGCTATCACTAGCATTCTAGTAGACTTCTGTGCAGCCTACTCTGAATACTTCTCCTAGGGTGTCACAGAGAGACTACTAGGTCTCAAATGGATAAACATCTTGTACTAATTTCTTCATTTTAGGTGAGAATTAAAATGATGTGGAGGAGAACAGCCTAGTTGGAGTTGTGGTGTGATTCCTAAATCTTGGTAATGAACTGAGTTTTTAAGGTGTGTTCTGTAGGTTAAAAATGACTGTTTTCTAGTACGTGTAACTTTTCTGTGTGCCTGTATCACGTATTTCACACTACTGTAAGTATTCTGTCTAGACAACAATTAGACTCTGAATCCAGGTGCAATTACACAGCTGAATGATCTTTTACAGTGCAGTTGTCTTCTGTAAGGTGCAACTGGTGCAAAATATTTTGACAATTTATACAAACGCATTCACCATATTAGCACCATCGTGCCTCTGCTAAAGGCTTGCATGGCCAAACAAGTCTTATGCCCTGTTTGGATTAAGTGAATTCACAGTTAATTGAATTCGGAATTGGAGGTCTCAGAGGCATGTTATCAGTATAAAGAAAGCCAAAGATGTAAAATTGGCTTTAGAGTTATTCCTATGCGTGAAGATCGGTAAGCAGCTGTGGTAATTTTTTTCAGTGCCCCCCGCACTGATGCAGAGAGATAGTATTGAGGAACATGTTAAACTGGGGCAGTGAGTCAACTGGCATGATTGATTTGTGCCAGTTTGGGAGGACAAAGATCAAAAAGTTTCTGTTCTGTGCTTAATACTTAATGGGATGAGCAGGGAGTGACCTAGCTTTAAGGTGGGTGGAAGGCTTGTGGACTTTATCACTAAAAATAAGGGAGGCGGAAAGATAGCAGTGGGAATGTGATAGTCCAGGTTTGCAGCTGACTTAATCTGTAAAATCCAAGTTCTCTAGTGACCAATATAAATGTGAATCAAGTTAACAAAATTTCTTGTGTTTGACTCCATGTTGTTGTGGCTTTTGTTACTTCTGCAAAATACTTAGCCCTGGTTCCTCCTGCTGAGAGTCATTTGGTATCCGCAAATAAGGCAAGAGTAATAACCATCTGTTGGAGCATGGAATAAAAAGTTTGTGTGTAATTGTAAAGAGTGAGCAAAATTATAGCCATATATTGTGTAGTAGACTTAGCTCACCATGAAGTTGATGTGTGCGTAGCAACTGTAAGAACTGCTGGGCAGTAAGCTGACACTGGTGTTACGGGATGTCTTGAAGTTGCATTAAGAATGTGTATTGTTAAAATGGACTAAGAAGAATATTCATTTTTGTAGGAAGTATTGCTTACCCTCAGCTACTAGATACCTTAGGCATTGGTCAAGTTCAAATACAATCGTTTTGAAAAATGAGACTGCATTTGTAAAATGGTGGTAAACTATCCCTGGTATCAGTAAGGTCATATTACCCAGTTTCTGATGAGGGAGCTGGGCTTGTTTAGCTTGGAGAAGAAAAGGCTCTAGGGAGACCTTTGTGAGGCCTTCCAGTACTAGAAGGAAGCTTATAAACGAGAGATGTGGGCTTTTCACAGGGGAAAATAGAAGACGAGAGGGGAATGGTTTTAAACAAAAAGAGGGCAGACTGAGGTTAGATTTTTATGATGAAATTCTTCACTCGGAGGGTGGTGAGACACCGGCACTGGCTGCCCGGAGAAGTTGTTGATGTCCCATCACTGGAGGTGTTCAAGTCCGGGTTGGCTGGGGCCCTGGGTAGCCTGACCTAGTGGGCGGCAACTCTGCCTACGGCAGGGGGTTGGAACTGCGTGAACCTTAAGGTCCCTTCCACCCCAAGCCATTCTTATGATTCTGTGACCGATGTTGATGCGTTGAATATTGGTGGTTTGTTGTGGTTTTCTTGTTTGGTGTTTTTTTAAAGCATAAAGTAAAGATGACTTTAAAATGATGATTGTTTACTTAGAATTCCTAAGAGCAGAAAGAGTTAATAATATGCTCCAAGTGATCGGTGGATAAAGCAAACTTATCTGAAATGCTACTGAGTTTCTAAATTTCTTTTTTTCTTTTTCCTATTAGAATAAAATCTGAAAGCAAGATTCTGTTGACTTGACCAGTGATGAAAATAATCTTAGAGGCTTCCCACACTGGTCATGCAACTTATTGATAGTGCTGTTACTCATCATTATGATGTGCAAGGTCAGGCTAGAGCTAACTATCAGAGCCTGTCCTGCCTGTACTCAGGATATTCTTTTAGTCAGCCACTTCTTTGTAGATGAGGAAAGGAAAGAAAATCTGTATGTAGACCGGGCCTTGTGTTAATCTGACTGTATATACGTCAGCAGAAGGCGACCTTGAGTGGGTTGGAATTAAGTGCATTCTTAAAATAGTAGGTAACCAAATCCAAAGAGAGTGTAGTAAACTGACTGACTTCAGACATTGTAAGCATTTGGGATTCTGTCCTGTAGACTCCAATTGGAATGTCTCCTGTAGAAGAGCAAAGTTTCTGATATAGTCTGGCATATGTCCTAATCCATAAATCCCCTTCTGTGATTCTCAGATGAACAAATAAGTCTAGGAAGAAAACATAAACTCACAAGGACTTAACTCTCGTTCATTATACTACTCTTGAAAGTTTTTGGAAGCTAAGTGCTAGCTGATAATGATCATCTTGTAGTATTGCACCTTTCATCCACAATAAATCCGGAATTTCTAGAGTCCGTAGACGCTGTTCCCTTATTCTCTGTTTGGGAGGCACTGCCGTGCAAATGGCGCAGTCTGATGGAAGGACCTCTGTCTTGGTTTTAAAATTACTCAACAACTTATGCTATCCTTCATAGGGTATTCATGTATCTGAGTAAAATGCAAAAGAACAAACTAAGTTTGAGCAGCAGTAAGAGCTGAAGAACAAGCCAATATTTTGAATGCGTCCGGATAACTGTTCTTTACACTGCAGGCAAAGGATCTGGGAGAAGGGAAGGAAGGCAACGTGCTAAACATAAATGCGTAAGAACAAATTCTTAACTTAGTTTCAAATAACTAATGGCTTACACAAGCTTCATTTCAAGATTCAGCCAACTTACATTCACTGTAACTAGGTTAATGATTGACCATCAAACTCTGAATTGGATTTCTTAAAAACAAACTCCTTCAACCAAATTGATTTTAACAAAGATAACTTCATTTTTGAGAGCAACAACCGAGAATTCTTTATACTTTGCTAGAAAGCAACTAGCAGATGACTCAACTTCTCTTTGTATCTTTGCTACCTTGGTTGATGGGTGAAGAGCTCAGTAATCCACTTAATACATTTAACTCTGCATGGAGAATATTGACATGTGAACCAGAAGTCTTTTGAAGTTCACTGAAATACACTAAGTGACTTCAGTTTAGGTATGCGTGTAGATGCATATTTACGTAAAATTCAATTTTACCCTCCATTATCTGTGATGGAAACGGTTGTACTTATTCCTAATGCTGTTCTACCGGTCAGGATGTACAATACCGGTGGAGTTTCCTGTTTTTGAGAAACATAGGTTGCTCTGAAAGTAATGCCTCCTACTGATTTACATGGAAACAACTACAAAGAGCGCAATCGCGTTATATGATAGAGCAAATTCTCAGCTACAAAACACTGTTTTTCAACACAGTCACTGCTGTTAGCTATGTATTTTCAGCAATGGTGAGCAAGAGCCTGTGTGCTGCGCTTGTAAAAATCTGCATGGCTGTCCAGAATGTGGTTTGTCTTTCACGTTGCTGTCACCACTGCTGAAATCCACCGCTCACTGCCTCACCGTGTTGACATCCAGTGTATGATCTCTACAGATGCTCAGCGAACGTGAATGTCAGTAGGTGCCATGTTTTCCACATGGAGGAATTCAGTGACGCATTTCTGCTTTAAACGCACCTCCATGTCAGACACCATTTTGTCAGACTGCCCCTCTGCTGCTGTCTGTCGCATGGCAACAAAATGTAATGGGATGTTGGTGGGAAGGTTCAGCCTCTACTGCCATGCCACCAATGTATGCCTCTGACACCATGAGTGAAATAATAAATGGGACACGTTACTTTTGGAGCGGCCTTTTTGTTTGGCTAGTAGAATTGTTTACTGAGCTGCCATACATATGTATCAACACAATAACAACAAACAAAAACTCCTGCTTGTCTTGTGTTTTCCTGTATCTCCTGCGTTTCTTTATGCTTCAGATTATGTATTGTGTTTTTTTGAGTGAGGAGGATTTTTTTGTTGTTGTGGAAATAACTGAAACTAAGCATATTTTCTACCTAACTTCCTGCTGTTTTTTTTTCCCCCTGTTGAAGGCAACAGATGGCCTTTCTTGGTCTTCAACAAAAGAAACTCTTCTGTAAAGAAAGCAGAGGTGTTTTGCCGACCACCTGGAATATTCTCTGTTGCTTTGTAATAACAATAGTAAATATACTATTAAAAAACTTAGTGAACAAAGAAACACTGATCGCGGTGTTCTATCAAGTTCCGGGAGAAGTCTTGTGATAGAGATCGTATAATCTTTCACAAATGACTGCAAGATTGTCAACGGTTTACGGGTGTTCAGCCCGGTTCCGTGACGAAGGGGACGAGGTATCCTCGGGTTCATGCCCCGGGAAAAGGGAAAAAGGGTAAGGAGATGGCCCTGAGAGCAAAGAACAGCGGCAACAATCTGAGGAGAAACAAACTAATTTACTAAATAAAATATCGGAATGCAAAACAACACACTATAATACAATAGAATTACAATTTAAGCTGATAAATCCAATACAGAGAGAGAGAATGTCCCAAAATCAAGGTAGGCCTTACTCTACTACCGACGACAAGACGGCTGGAGAGCGAGGTGCTGCCAAGACGAGAGACGGCGGAAAAAGGGACGAGGTCTCGTGATCTGCGAGTTTTTATACTGCGAGCTTTTATCTTTTCCCTCCGGCTGGAAAATGGTAACAGAGGAGCGAAGTGCCGTGGGGAATGTAGTAGTCCTTCTCTTCTGAGAACCAGGTACATTCACTACATGATGTTATGATGTGGAATACCAATAACCGAAAATGAGAAAACCATGACAAAGATTTTTAACAGAAGAGACAGAAAGAAAACAACTTCAATGAATAGATGAGCAAATAACCGTATGCACTGTAAGTGAATTCCAGAGAAATTGTACATCTGTGTTTAAAGTCAGTATCTTCTAAGTATCTTTATCATTGTAGAAATAGTTATCTCTTTATGCATGCTGAATCTACTGACAGGAGAAAAAAAAATTTCTACATGTGTATGTCCATATATGGAGTCAGAGGCATGGTGAGGTAGCTTGAAAACTAAGATATTTATTGATGGAAGTAACTTGTTAAAGTTTCACAACTAATAAATGCTAACAGGTATCTTCTGTGCGTATGAAATTCTGTCCTACGTTAGGTGGAGATGCCATAGAGAGTAGTGGGTAATACTAAGGTGAGGCTGCTATTATTTTAGTTCAAACTCTAGACATTTGTCTTTGCTGGTCCAGCTAATGTTTAAGGTAAAATCTGCCTTATCTCAGATCAGGCTTGTTGCTTTAACAAAAGTGTTTTGGTAGAGTGGTAGAAATTAGAGAGGACTAACCAAATTAAATGTATAAATGGATGCTAAGGAGACCAGGAATGGACATTAGATAAGCTAAAATGACAAATTTTTCTCTTCACTAATTAGACTGCTAGAATCAGAAAGCCACGTGTGCTCTATTGACTGTGGTAGGTCTGTTCATTGCTGCCTCTTCAGTGTAGAAGGGCAGCATTGGAGCCAGGGTATCCTTCCTTAGAACACAACTTGCAACTGGCTCTTTGGCTTTACAGTGTGATGGATGCTCATCTGGAGGTCTAGCTGACAAGAGTAAGAGGGCAAGACAGAATGATGTAATGAAAGCGTCTGTTGGCAAGTGAAGGTTGCTGATAAATTATTCATATGAATATTCCTGTGGACTTTTGTGATTAGAGGCACTATTTTGTCGGAATGGGCGACGAGTAGTTAATGCTTTGCACAAGTGTTAACAGTCTATAATCTGTATTTCATAGGTTTCTATCAAAACTATCCATTGTTTCTGTGGAGAGCTTCACGGTGTCATAATATTTAAAACAATTTGGGTTGGTGACTGCAAGTAGTGCTGACATATGGAACGTGCTCCTGGCTTATTTAGGAAAACAGGGTAATCCAACAATTAAGTACAAAAAATGGCGGGCAGTAACGTGGCATGCCTGTGTTAAATGAAGGCACACTGTTATTCACGGTACCTGGTACAGCAGTGTGTCCAACATACTGATGCTGAAAACCCTGCCAGCAGTGAAGGGCAGTCGAAACATAAATGCTAAATTAGATCCCTTCTCACGTTCTTTCTGTATGGAAACTAAGAATAATATTTTAAAAATATTAGTGCATTTGGAGGGATTATAATATCAATTTGATGCTACCTTGGAAGAGACCAAAAGTACAAAAATCCCTTTACTCTGAATATAGTTGCCACAAATAGGTGCATACGTTCAATACTTACAGGTTTTCAGGTTGAAAGTTGTTGTTAAAAGCATATGTTGTTTCAATCATTACATCTGCACTTCGACGTTCTACAAAATCATCTTAAACAAAGACTGAGGGATTTCAACTGTGTTTAAAGCAAAGTTCTTTTTTTCCCGATCCAAATTTCTTGGTGTTGACAGTGGACTCCCATTCAGGTTCAGAGTCTACTAGGAACGTGAATGATGAACTGAGGGAACAAGATTTCAGAGAATGTGCTAGGAGATCAGGCAGGCCAGGGCAGAAATGCTTTGCTTTTCTGCTTTTGGGGAAGAGAAGCAGAAGAACATAAATAGTTACTCATTTTTCTTATCGCAACTCATACATGGAGAAATCACAGCAGTGTGCTTCCTCTTCCTTCAGTTATTAGAGAGTAAAACTACAGATTGGAAGTGATTTTTTGTGTTTTAAGGAGAGATGATACATCATGCTTTCCGTTCAGAGACGTCGTAACAAATGTGTGCTCAGAGTACAGAGAAGTCATGTTTTGGAATGGAGTGACATAACCATCACATGCATGCACCAGTCCGTGCTTGGGGCTAACTGTCCCAGAGGCAGCTTTGCAGGGTGGGATGCGGGGGTCCTGGTGGATTCAGAATTGAACAGGGGCCGACAATGAGCCCTTGCTGCAAAGGTGGCAAACAGAATCCTGGCTGTTAGGAGGAGTGTTGCCAGTAGGTCAAGGGAAGTGATACCTTCCCCTCTTCTCAGCGCTGGTGAGGCCAAGTGCGGAATACAGCTCATAGTTCTGGGCTCCCCAGTACAAGACAGACATGGGTGTTCTGAAGAGAGTCCAGCAAGTGTTACTGAGATGATCAAGGTACTGGAGCATGAGGAAAGGGTGAGAAAGTTGGGACTGCTTAGCCTGAGAAGAGAAGGTCTGGGGAGCTGTGGGTGGGCTGGTTGATGCTGATTTCATTATTGTGTACAAATATTTGAAGGGAGAATGTACAGATAGTGGAGCCAGGTTCTTTTCAGTGGTGCCCAGTACTAGGACAAGAGGAAATGGGCGCAAACTGAAATACAGATACAGCTGATTGAAATACAGAGGTCACAGAAACCTCTTTTTAGGCCCTTTCTTGACATAAGTAATTTGGGACCATTATCACTTCACCTCTTGAATTCTTTATGATATCTTGGACTTCTTAAAATTGCTTCTGACTTGTGGAAACAAACTTGACCACCAGGGAATGTTATGTAAGCAGGTATGTTTATTACGGCGCTGCGCCCACATGCCGGGTGCAAGGGGGGTATCCCCATCCTAGCTTGCACAATGAAAGGCAGAAAACTTCCATATTTAAAGACCAAATGCATACGTATTCATAGCATTCCTGAGGGAGGGAGGGACTATTACAATTAATTCTGAGAAATCACTATAATACACTCCGCCCCAGAGTCACGCCCACTGAGCATGCGTACTGCCTCCTGTTGGTCGTCTTCAGGAGTCATGGGGATGAAGGCTGTACTTCTTCCTCACTGTGTTCTCTTGACCTTGGCATGACTGAAGAAGGTGATCCAGCTTCGGCTGGTTTTCTTCAGGATGTAGTCTCCAGTTCAGTTCCAATGACCAGTCAGCAACTTCCAGGTTTCCTTGCCCCATTAACCCACATCCATCTTTTATTGTTTGTTTGAAACTGTATTCTAACCCTTTCCTCCCTCACTTCTTTTCTAGCTTTTTAGTGAGAATAGAGTAATTTTCTATTGTTGGTCTGGAACTGCTTTCGACAGATCTCAATTCAACAGCAAAATGTGCATGCTAATTATTTATGCTTTTATCATTTAATGTTACTTCAGATCTGCTTCAAATCAGAACAGTACTAAAAACAAATGAAGGCAGCATGTTTTATCCCTAACTGAAGCTGAAAAAAGCAAACTGCCTTTGTGTGTGTCACACCATATACGCTGAGCTATCCCAGATAGATTTGTGCTCACCTAATGTGTTTGTACTTATGCTAGCGGAGGATATAAAATCAGAGTATTGTATGATGAAACACACGTGGGCTTGCATGTATTTTAAAAGATCACTTTAAGTTTAGAGTGTTTATCCTTCCATTGAAACCTGCAGTATTTACTGATCCAGGGCATTCTAAACACTTCTAAGGAAGGGGTAGTGGTTACCTCATTTCTTTCTTATCTGAGACAAATGTAGAGCTAAGTTTAAGTTCAGAAATGTGTATTTTGTTTTCCTTTTCTCCCTTGTATAAAAGGGCTACTGTTTTCCCTATGTCAGTGCTGAGTTTGGTGTTTTCTTTCTTTCTCAGCAAAGGGAAGCTGCATCTGTAACAGCAGATGGTCTTTATCTCCGATTTCCCTGTCTGTCTTCTGCAGCCCATGAGGTTGGAAAGTCAGTTTTGCACATGTATTTGAATGCTACTTGAAGGCAACTCGCCTGACTTCTGTAGTCTATCTGAACGTGCTTAATGCAGAAATAACAACTCTGCATTTGACTGCATTAGGAAAATTTTCACTCAAGTTTTTAACTGCCTTTGATCTTGCAGGAGGGAGTTCTGCAGCAGCTTAGGAACTACACCATCACCTGTGTAGTGTTCGCTCCAAACATTAAGATGGGATGAGTGGGCAGTATCAACAGTGAGCAATTTTAATTGCAAGGAAGAAAATGTTCTTCTTTTTAAGTTAACTTACCTACTGCTATTTCAGCATTATGTGGTTTGGATAGGAAGTTAATTAACTGTTCAGCTTCCAACTGAAAGTTCACAACTTTGCATTTGTACAATAAATTAAAGATACAGATGGAGCTAGAATATTTCCAATTACTTGCAGTATCATTGTTCTGTGAGGCAAGAAAGAGCTGAGATATAACTCCTGGTTTCATTGTGTTGAAGTAGATAGGTTGCTGTCTATCGAGCAGCCCAGGAGCAATTGTAGAAATCACATACTGGAAAAGAAGTTACTGCTATTCTTGCTGCCCCTAGTCATTAAGTTGTATGTATTAAGGGATTATGTTTAAAATAAATAATAATTGCAGCTGACGATAGTCCACTCAGGACATAAGCTAGGTTAGAACACAGTATTGAAGGTCTTTCAGCTGTCGGTGCTGGATGCCCTATATAAACAAGCAATGCGTGGTTCCAGCCAGTTCCAGCTTATTCTTTCTGCAATTAGCACTGAGGGAAGGAGTGCTGAAATGTAGGAATCACAGGTGCAAACCTTTATGGATATAGAGAGTGGGATAATACTAATGAAAATGTGCCTCCCGATGCAAGCTGTTCCTCTCTTTGTAACAGTTTCTGTCTAACTTCTTCACGATTCTCCATTTTGTGGGAACCAAAATGCCACCTAAAAAAATTTAACCCCTCCTTCTGTTTCAGGCAAAGACCGGAAGATCACAAAATGCCGCCTAGGCATTTGCATCTTTTGGTCAGCGTGTATCCGTGATAGTCAATTGCATTGATTCTGATAAAACGTCTTATCCTGTCTCATCTGAACAAGCTGAATTTACAAAGAAATCCATTCTTGTATAAGAAACTGGGAGTTGGTCTGTGAAGATGAACTTGGGTGAAAAGGTTGTTTTCTGTTACGTAATATATTACGTGAACACACGTGTCAACACTACGTCAACGTTACACAGTAAGTAGCGAAAATACTTGAAATTTCAAACTTAGACCCAGATTCTACAGCCTTTACTGTGCAGCTAGAAAATTGAAGTTTTATGTTAGTTTTGCATAATTAAAATGACTTTAGCATGAACTCAAATTTTCTAAGGTAACTGAGACACATAACGTGAAGAAATTGGGAGTATACCTAGATGAATAGCAGATAGGGGGGCCGGAGAGGGGGAGTGACTGGAGTGAAAGAGTCTATTTGAAGACCAGCGTCATGATAGTATTTGTCTGAATCTCTGAAGTAACCCAGACTATGGCCTGTAAGATCATGAAAGTAATACTGAAAGTTATCTAGACTGCGGAGGTAGGACAGTCAGATCACCATCTGTGAAAAAGAGGTTTGTCCTGGAATTTACCAAGTTAAGCGGGTAGCCAAAGTTACTATCTATGCTTTCTGTACTGTTTCAGCAGTAGTATCTGGGATGAGCCCAGGATCACACATGGCTAAGCAAATGAAAGTCACCTTACCTCCTTATGGCCTCTCTGTTTGGTAACTTGAAAATGCCAACATGCACACTGGCATACATGGGTTTATCTAGCATTTAAGTAGTGTTACTATCCTGATCATCAGTAGGACTGTCCTATGAAAGAGAACTGATGCTCTCAAACTGTCATGATAATTTAAGTACCAGATGCATGGAAATGCTGACAGGGCACGTGATTACAACGCTTTTAAGTCAAAATGGAATAGAAACTACATTATTCTAGGAGATGCGTATGTATTGAGCGTTTAGAATATGACAATGTTTCTTGCATTAATTGCCTGACAGCCTCTTGGAATATCCTATTAGCTCTAAGTATTCAGCTGCCCAGAAATATTCAGTTTTCCGGGATCAAACCGCATCCAACTCTGTGTCTAGAAAGTTGGTGGAATAATAGTATAAAGTGACAGAACTCAAATCAAATTGCATTCTTAAATGAGGGTAAAGTTCAGGAAGAAGATCAAACAATAACAAAAAACTGGTAGATTAGTGTTACAGCCGTAAAATGGTTTCACTGTTTCCATTTGTTGTGGAAGCATTGCTACAAAATCAGAGAAAGTTTTACAATGGTAACATTGAAATGGCGGGAGGGGAAGGCAAGTCTCCTTACTTAGCTTTTCCAATTTGGATAGAGCGAGAGAACAGCTGTCTTTGGCTCTGAATTGCGTGAATCTCATATTGGCAGGGTTAGTTCTGTGATGAGGGTTAGGCTTGAGAACAACCTGTATTTTAGAAGAATGTTGCAGTTATAAGCTCTAAATAGAACAGCTGACAAATGTAAGGCTCTACATAATGCTGTGACTTGTGTTCATGTCCAGGTTTTTAATTAAGCACTTGAAAACGTTAGCCTTTTTTGGCAGTATGAAAACCTCACAGACTAGACTCTGATATAAAGCTCTAACTTTGTCAGATTATACCAGTAATACATGGTAGTCCTCAAGCATTTGATGTGCTTTTCTTGGAACCTAAACTTAGTGAGTTAATGTCCAATAGATTGTGCAGTACTTTGTCTTTCAGCTCTTCAGTCCTTGCCCTCAGTTTTGTAGGGAAGAACTTCACTGAAACTGTAATTCAAGTAGAGCCTAAATGTGGTGAAATGTATTCCAAAAACTACCTAGCAGTACGTGTGTTAATCTCATCCTTTGCAATTGCTTTCTATGTCTGTTAAAGCTTTAAAGCTTTAAAAAAAACCCCAACTTATTATTAAATCATATGATTTAGAAATGGTGGATGTTGTTATGTTAGCAGTTCTGTTCCTGTGGATAACCAGATATTATGATCGCATAAGAGAAAATGGACCTGGTAAACTGGTTGAGAATCTGACTCACTTAATGATGTTGTGTGTGCACTGTAGCTTGAAAAGCACTGTGCGTGCTCAGGAATTTCTGTAGCTGTTGAGCTAGTGCAGTAGCTATATAAAGTCCATTATATTCTACTAAAGATAAAACACTTAGGGAATAGAGCCTACATACATGGGTTAAATACATGGTAAACACACACTTGAGTTGCAACTATGGTACAACTTCATTTGTAGCCTATATATTTATCCTGAAAGTACTCTGTACGAACTTCTATCTCTTAAGTAGCCTAAGGAAAAGCTCCCGAGGAAAAATATATTTCCTCTTAAAATTCTG
Organism: Numida meleagris; assembly: GCF_002078875.1. NCBI lineage: Eukaryota > Metazoa > Chordata > Aves > Galliformes > Numididae > Numida > Numida meleagris. The sequence goes on along the minus strand of NW_018364630.1, from coordinate 11,127 downwards.
CTTTCTTTTGTGTTAATTACATATCATGTAGCATATAACTACTTAAGTTTCTGCCATTTAGAAATGTTTCTGGTATCGCTGTGTTAACGGACAGGCGTTCAGGTTTGAAAAACAACAGTATAATAGTTAGAACTAAAAGTACATTAAACAACTGAGCTAATGATAAAATGCACACGATCTGCAGAAGATTGGCAAGTTACTAGGTTTCTGCTACAGATGGATTTCATTCATCACCAAGGCACAAAAGCAGATCTCTGTTACAGAAGTTACTACAAACCTGCTAGAATTCATACTTGGTATTTAAGAGGGCCCTCTAGCGGAATTAGGGGAAAAAACGTATCAGGTTGTCACAGCAGGACTGCCTCTTAACCCTATTATAAGGCGCTGCCTGCAAGCTTGCAACAACGGGACAGGCCTCTTCTTTGCAAAGATTCCTCTTCTCTTCTCCGTTTTGCTTTTGTTTTTTGTTTGTTTCTATTTAACAGTAAAAATGGCTTTGGAGGAGAGAACCTCGATCAGCCTGATGGCAGGCATATTGTTGTTGAACTGGTATTTGGAAACTGGACGAGTGAGAGATGGATATGAGCCAAGAGGATAAAGTATGAAAAGTATGTAATGCCATTGTAATGTTTTGTTTGGTTCCTTGATAAATTGGTGCTGATTTCTAAATCCCACCTGAGTTACTACTTTATTAGGTATACTGCTATTAACAAACTTCTTGCAGTTTTTGAAACATAGCCAACAAAATGTTAGCTAATAAGAACTTAAATCAGGACTTCCCAAACACCGACACTTAAATCCATTAATTAATAGAAAGAGTAAATATAAACACTCCTTCCAGTACAGATTCCCTGCCTAAGGAAGCCTGCTTTACTGAGGTGGTGCTCAACGATCAGTTTCATATTTTACATTGAGAAGTATCTCTAGGACGCAGCCGCAAACTGTAATTGCTCCTTGTACTTTTAAACTATGCTAACTTGTTCTTTTCCAGCCAAAGGATTAAGAATTTCCTTCTTAATTTAGTGCAACTGTTTGAGTTGCACCTCTTCACTCCTTTTAACTGTAAGTCTGCTAAGTTCGTGTTGTGTCAGAATTTGAATTGGTATGGAACAACTTCTAGCCTTAAAGGCGCTAATAACTCAATCACGTTATAAACAACGCATCTGTCTCCTAAACGAAGCTGAATGGGGAAAAAGTCTTCTGACAAAGCAAGCTCATTAATTCACGTAAATCAGGGAATACTGCTAGAACAGGCTTATCAGAGCTGGTAACTCAGGCCAAACAGTATCTCAGTGCACTTGCATCATCTTTTCAGAGCTGTCTGAAACCCTTAATGAGGTCGGCTGATTTGAGTTAATCAGATCAAGGAGATTTAGATTAACTTATATTTTCTGAATGACTTTATTTCTTATGACTCAATTGGAATCTTCTTCATTCATGGAAATATGTTTGAGAACAGCATACGTTAGCAAAATTCCAGTGATGTAAAATCCTTCCTTTAATACTATAGGTTTTGTTCGGTGCTGTTGTGTTCCACCATGTCCCTCCTCTTCTTCATTAGTTTCTTACAGATATTACTACATAACAAAAAAGTCTTTAAACATATCTTAAAGTTAATTTACAAAATTATTTATGTTTATGTGTTGAATGTAGCATGTTCTGCAGAATAGGTGAATATCACCACTTTACGCTTTTTTGATAAACTTAGTTATTCGTGCAACTTTGACATTACATAAAAATGCAGTGAATACATTGCGTGTGTTTGTGGAGAAGTAAAATTAGGAAAAAAGGTCGAATACAACAGTTGAGAAAGTTGGCAAAGTTTTCTGGAAACAGTGTTAATTCTTAAAACATTGTATTTATTTTGATTTATTTTGTATTTGCAAAAAGGACTATGCAGTCTTCGAGTTATACTGAACCAGTTGTATGCTTTGTACATGAGTAAACCTGCCATCTAGTTGTAGCCATTGTGCAGAACAACTGAATGGTTATGCAGCAAGTTCTACTAGTTCGATAGCTCTGATACGTAAGGTAATACTGTGGCTTTATTTACCTAGTGTTGGACTAGGTAGAACACAACTAAGGAAAAAATCTATTTAACAAATTATATTATTCAATCTATTTTTCTGCTTTGTATTTGGGGTGCAAAATTTATTTCTGGATATCTTAGTGATGCGTACCAGAGCCTCAGTGAGACGCCCCACCACAGTGTGGTGGTGATTACGCTTGAATGATCCATGGATTAAGTTGAACTATAATTTCTAAATTAGATGTGTGATTATGAAACACATCTGTGTTAAAATCAGATGCAAATTCAAAACCTCAAAATTAAAACAGGACAGAACTAAAACTTCTCATGCAACATAGATTTTGCTTCTTTGGAGTGCGGGCAGTAATGCTTATGGTATTCAACTACATAGTTGCACAGTTGTGCTTAAAAAAACAAACAAATAAACATGTTGAAATCTTTTGGATTTCATGTGTTTATTTTTCTTGGCCAAATCTTAGTAAAACAAACCACAGCAGGCATTGGACTTAAGCACTATATGAGGGAAGCCTTTCTTACCTGTCTGTATAGTGTATATAGCTGCTTTTGGTTTGGGGTGGTTGTTTTTTTTTTTTTTTTAAATATATATGTATCAGAACTTTCTCACTGTTTAAAGTGACTTCTATCCTTTGGTACTTGTTGAATTGGGATACTTAACGTGAAGTGTAGCTTTAATCCAGAGAGGTTCTCAAACAGGTCTCTGAACATTTTGTCACATCACTGCTTTCTTAATCTCTTTCCTAGACTGATCCTTTTTCACTCTGTATTCAGATATTCCTTCCTGACTCAGTATGAGTATGTTATTGTCACAGGTAATACTGCAGATACATGCCTAAAAATTGAAGTTCTGTTGAAAAATCAGTATGCAAAATTTAAACAATTAACTTGATAGTAATGCATAAGCTGCTGCTTCGGAAGGATCTGTTTTTTGGATTGTCTTTAGGAGTGCAAAAACTGCTGCACTAAGGAAATTGTGGGTTTCTTGGTCCTGTTCTCAAAAGCAGCGTTCTTGTCTTTCCTGTAAACCTGAAAACCGTCTATTAGAAATGATCCTCCGGTTTGGGGATGAGTTTTGTCTGAGATTTCAAGAGAATTATGCCAAGAAACAGAGTTCATTGCTAAGGCTTTTCCCCACATGAAAAGGGGAAACGACAACAAAAAACACACTATCATCTGAATACAGAATGCATTATTAGGTATTTCATGATTAGCGAACATGTAAAGAGAAACTGCAAAAATCTCTTACCTGAAGAGTGTCTGAAAACTGACAATAGTCTTAGTATCTGCCACATAGTCTTCCTCAGCACTCGT
>NW_018364630.1:0-7719 GCF_002078875.1 Numida meleagris | reverse complement strand
CTTCTGTGAAGAGAAAGAGGGAGAAAGATACCAACAGGTCACTTAAACCTGGAATGCTTAACAGATTAGTGATGGTTGGTCCTGATAAATCACGTTGAGTTGCTGGTTGCCTGCAACTCCATGTACGTACGTACTATAACTTCTAATACGGTCTATGTCAAAAATATCACAAATTGAGAGAATAGAGTAGGAGTTAGTTACTTTCAAGTCACACAGAATACGCTTCAGTAGGTTGTTATAGTCGGTCTCCTCTTGCTAAAGTGGTAGAATTATTTCCAACATTTAAAATGAGCCTTTAACAGTTATATGGAAAGGCTGTATGTGCTTACATGTTTCAACAACTTGCTTCACTACAGTTAATTTTGGCAATAAATGGATCTAAAATGATTTCAGTTGCTCTTTACCGCAATTACGTTTCAGTTTCCAAATGTTAATAGGAGTTCTAACAGGACATCTAGAAAACTTCTCTTTTGTCTGTGTAATTGGGGTGTTCTTACAGTGCTTTTAGGAGCAGCCGTATCTCAGTAAAACATTTCACCCGCTGGACAATATCTACTATGAAGCTTGACTGCAGAAAACAATCGCTGACAACTAAGTTCCGGTTGCCAGCATGCCTTATGTTTATTTCCAAAATGAAGCATGTTGTGGTTGTTAGTTTCTATGGAAGAAGTTACTTTTGGAACAGTTCTGGAAAAGTTTCAGAAGGATTGTTTTTTTTTTTGTAATAAAAGCTGCTAGGAACCAAGCAACTCCTAAGTGATAATGAGAAGAAAGAGTATTTCATGGTTTCCAGGGGAAATTAAAAAGCTACATTTTCTTTTTTATGTCGTTCCGTTTACTTCCAAGGAAAAAAAAAAGCTATTTTGTCATTAGAATTGCTTCTCGTTTGGTAGTTGATCTAATCTATAATATTGTCTTGATTATACTGATTCAGTTTCTATTGTTCTCAACGATCTACTAAGGTTTGTATGTTTTACATATCCTGTTATAAATCTGTTTTGAAATATTAGAATATTAGTATGCCTTATTGGTGTTTATTTTACATTTTATACGTGTTCTTCCAAAACAAATACATCATAACATTTTGGGAACTGCAGTCTAACTGGTGGTTGACTATTAAGAAAAAAGTTATATGGCCTTTATTAACAATGTCAGTGCACATGTGGAAATCTGACCTTTCTCTAAGTAATTTAATGACTGCTATTTCAGTCTTTTAGTTGATGAACATAGCAGCATATTCTAAAACACAACCGTATTTTCTGCATTTCAATGGTGCAAGAACCATTTTTTTTAGTTGTACTACTACTTCTAGCTATTTTCAAAGATGTGGAGAGTTATAAAAATGATTTATTAAAATTCTAAATCAGTTCTCAATATTTCTTAATATTTAACTGATTCCTACAGTACTGGAATCTGTTCAGTTACAGATCTCACATCTTTTCTACTTGAAGTCGGTAGAAGATGTTTCTGCAAACTTGGTACATTTTGATGAAGTTCGTTCGAGCTATGGATTTTTGTAAAGGTGTTTTTCTGCGGGCTATTCACTTCTAACAAAAAGGAGTGGTATACATGAGTAATTGTTTCTGTGGCTTTCCCTTCAAGTAGGTGACATTCCATGCCAAGTGACCACAGGACAAATGTGTTATAGTTAAACGGTAGCAGATGGCATTTTAAAATGCTTTGGAAATGCAGGCCAGAGTTAAGAAAGGAACTTTGTGTATTTTACGCTGTAGCATTGAGCACACAATGAAAACTTGAGCTAGATAAGTCTGTGTCAGGGTTTTATGATTTCTGTTATCGGCATTCCACATCATAATATCATGTAGTGTACTGGGAGTTAAAGAGTTAATGCTCCAGTTCCATGGATCGTGGATAGTTCTGGGTACCTGGCTCCCGGAAGAGAAGAAAAACCACATACCCCAGAGGACTTCGTGTTGTACTGTTCCCATTTTCCATTCAGAGGAAGAGATGCAACTGTTTGCAGATCACGAGACGCTCTCTCTCTTCCCCCTTCGCTTCCTGTCTGCCCCGGCAGCATCTCTCTCCCTAGCTGTCTCGCCGCCAGCATTAGAGTAAGGCCTTTGGTTTTTTGGACACCCTCTCTCATTTTACTTCATTTATTAGCTTCAATTCCAATTATGCTGTTTTATTTTGTACTGTATTATATTGTGTTACCTTGCATTCCAATATCTTTTTTTTTAGTGAATTAGCTTTTCCTCCTGAGCTCGTTGCTGCTGCTTGTCTTTTTTTAGGCCCGCCTCCCTACCCTTTCCCGTCTTCGAATTCCTGGGGTGTGGGTCTGTGCGTCTCCCGGGCCCATTAGTCACGGAACCAGGCCAAACCAGGTGTAAACCTTTGACAGTCTGTCTGTTCCGTTTTAGTACAGATGTTCTCAAGGCATACTAGTTCCTACACGTAACGCAGAGCGTTTCTCATAAACAGAAACACAAGTGCGCTAGAGCTGCTGAGTCCCGATCAACGCTATAGTTTCTGAATTCCTCAAGTTACATCTCAGTTCTCTGAAATTTTTGGATCTCCTCATTCTAGCAGGTACTGTGGATTATTGCACTGGGATTCACAAAACATTGCACTTGCAGCGTGTCAGTTGCTTCACTAGGCCTTTTTCTCTCAATTTTCTAACACTCAGTCTGTTTAGGTTGCTGATATTGCTGTAAGACATCTGTAGTGTACACAGGATGTATACTTGGGTGGATGCGTGCCGCAGGAGCGTTTCACCTGCAGCTGCTTTACCAAACTCTTTTGAGAGGGGAAAACCCCCTGCACCCCCATGGGGCACAGTGAGTGACTCCACATAGTGACCTCTTAATTCACAGACCAAGAGTTCTTTCAAAAAGGTTTTACCTGCAGTTTGAAAGTAACTGAACTTTGTCCTCCTGCAGAAAATGGAGCTCAGCTCCTCCCAGACCCATCTCCTCCCTTCCAGCCCAGGACCAGGAGCACCACTACAAAGCAGCCATCACTGCACAGGAGCCACTCCAGCACCCAGGTACCTGCTCATAGCCCCACTCAGGAGGAGCACCCATATTCCCCCCCCCCCCGCTCCCACAGGGAGCTCCCCCTCAGCCCCCCAGCCACAAAAAAAAAACAAACCATCAACTGATGACAACCAGCAGTCCCCAACCCCACCCCAAAAAATGATCTCTGTGAGACAATGCAAATCCCAGGGAACAGCCCCCAAAACAAATGGACACAAATCAACCAAACCTGGCACACGGGAAGTGCTCATCTCTACCTCCACACAAGCCACAAACCTCAAAGCCAAATAAACCAACCTGTCACGCAATTAGGGTCCAACTCACCCATCACGCCCCACTTCTACCTCCACAGAGGCCACAACTTCAACCAGCACCTCAAAGGGAACGATTAAAAAAAAAAAAAAAAAAAGAGGGGCTCCAGCACTCAACAGGGCCCCGGGGAGTACAAAACACAAACCAGCCTGGGGGAATTGGGGGTCTGCCACAGCCAAGGGACCACCTGAGGGGTGCATTGCAACACCCAGTGCCTACCTCTTGGGTCAGCTCTGCTTCTTCTGCCTCTACAGCCTTCAGTAGAGCCTGGCTCCAGCACTGCAGCTTGCAAGAGAGGATGGTGACCTTCCTCTTGGGACACCGGCTGCACCAGGACCTGATGGAAGAGACCAGCACTGGAGTGTTGGACCCCTGGACCTCACCAAGGCAGACAGTGGACCGCACTGTCAAACAGGAAACGGCACCGGGACCCCAAACTCCTGCACGGAAGGGCTGCTGGAGCCCCTCCACCAGCACGGGCAGCACTTAGCCCACTTCTCACCTCTGACTCCATCAATCCCGTTCCTCCAGGAGAGCACCTGCCACACACCTTCAGGGCTGAAAGAAAAGCACGGTGAAGCCTCGCCTCGAGGGATGGCCCAGGCATGCCACACACTGTCACCCCTGAACAGGAGGGGCTTTTGTCCCTGGCCCAGAGCCCCAGCCACAAACTCCATCCCAGGAGCAGCGCATACGGATTGGAGACAAAAGGACACAGCTCTCCTCACTCCGCAGGAGTCACACTGCCGGGATCCTCACTCTGGCCCTGAACCTGCAGGAAGAGCTGGGTGAACTGCCTCCAAGGGGCCGCTGGGGTGGAAGCCTCCGCACCTAGGCATGAGGGTGGGCAGCCCTCAAGTTCGAGGGCTCGCACCCCTGGGCCCCTGTCGCTCACCTCCATCATCCCACCTCTGATGAAACAGAGTAATGGCTGCAAGGATTGACAAAAACAGCTATTTTACTAGTTGATGCAACTAAAAGTGGGTCAGCACTACAGCCTGCAGCTGGCCTGTTATTTGAACTCTTTGAAAGCCTCCAAATTCTTCCAATTGATCAAACTGAATCAATGCCACCAATGACAGTCAGTCTGAGTACTGTATGTTCTCAGCCGTTGATTCAAATTCCAGTGAATGTTGATAGCTTCAATTCTCAGTGTGTTTTGTTGTTGTGGTTTTTTTTTTTTTTATGCTGACTCTGTACTTCTTTAGACTAACACTGTGCCTCATGGAAGATAACTGGTTGAATGGAAGGAGCGTAGGATTTTGAAAAATGTCAAAGCTGTGACAATGCTATAGTATTCTGACCTCCAAAAACACAACCTGGATATTTTCCTGTGACATCAGAGTGAGAGAATGGCTCTAGTGAGTGTCTGATTCCCTGTATTTCTTCCACCTGCTGCTGATAAAAACAATTTCAGTTGAAGTTTGGGTTATATGATATTGTTTTTAATTGCATATTAGTTCATCCTAGTCTTATGAGGATGCCAATCTCGCTTATAATATTGCCATGTCTATTGTGATTCAGGCTACAACATTACTTGTTGATTATTCACAAATATGAGGAAGAGCGCGTAAAGGGAATATTCCGTGTTTTTCTATTTGAAAATTGAACCATAGCCCTGGTGTTCTGAACTGTAGGGAGGACGAGCAGCTTGAAGAACGAGCGTCGGACAGTTTGTTGAAGAAATACTTGATTTATCTGTTTAATTTTCAGTTATGTGCTTTGCAAATTGGAGAAACGTGGGAAACTTTGAGCACGCATATTGGGTATTGGCTGCCAGAGAGTTTTGAAAATATATTTGTTTTTTCTAACCTGCTCCCTAATTACTGTGAACATTTATAGTAGAAAGTGAGGTAAACGTCCTATAAGGCAAGGTGAAGAGCACCATAGGAAAAATTTGTTTCAGAATTTTACTTCTCATTCAAAGTTGCCAATACTGCAAGAGTTCTACCTCATTCTAAAATAATACTTTAATCCTGAGAAGTGTTAGGCTGATAGCGAGGAAAGTCCATGCCTTCTCTGTGTTCGTAGCGGTCTGGCATTTAAATAGACTTACCTCTTCTATGGTGACAGTCTCACTAATTTCCATCATACATATAATCCTTGTTTTCGGTCTGAGTCTGGATTTCTTTTCATTACTGTTCTTTAGTTTCAGAAGGGCTGTGTTCCCCTTCTGCTGCCTGCGTTATCTTGAAAGGCAGAGTAGAGCCTAGTACAAGAGTAGTCCTGATCTCCCCAGTCCTAGGCTCTCCTTTTTTCATTGTCATACTAATTATTTATTTGGAATGCTTATGTTATAGGTTGGGCTGTCTTTTGGAATGATTATTTTTTTTTTTCCTAGAAAAAAGTTTGTTTTAATTCCTGTTAATTGAGATATTTGAGTACTCTTGTATGACTGGCTATTATAGGTGAAAACGTATTGCCTGGTTGTAAGCTTACCGCAAAGGCTGGTACACAGAGTGGAAAATCAGAGAGAGAATCTTCTCTGTCAGCCTCAGAGCATCTGTATTTGTCAGCCTTTCCGTTCAGGAAGGAGAGGCCTGCATGCTCTGTCCCTTTCCTGTTGCCTTTGATCAGAAATGTATCTTGACGCCTGACGGCAAGGGAATTTTTCTTGTTGCAAGCGTTGTTGAAATCAGGGCATCTAAGAAAGGGTCAACCTGACTGACTTCTTGAGGTTTAGAGGATGACTTGTTGTATTCCTGTCTGAAAATTACTTACGAAAATATTAAATTTTCATCTTAAAGTATTCAAATGTGTTCTGCACTGTAACTGCAGGAAGCTCTAGAGCCAGTGCCCGTATCGTGTTTTATACTTCTGCTGTAGAAGACTCATAATTAATCCGTTAATATAATTGACATTTCTGAAGGAAGAATTAAACCAGAAGGAAGATGAACTTTTAAAATTTTGCTGTCCTTATGGTATCAGAGTATCTCTTATTTGTACGTCAGTTTATATGGTCATCTGTTGCTTCTTTTCTTCCTTCGCAAGGGGTAAGCGTGCAGTGTCGTTTTAGCGAGTAGGATTTTGTAGTTCTGGTTGCACGGTTGTTTTAATTTTCTAAGTACGTGCTAGAGACAAGATCAGCAAGATGCGTCTTGCATTTGGAACAGGGACTCCCAGTGTTTCTGATCACGTCCACTTAGTGATTGCTTGAGGATGTTAAAAATTACTGGAAAATGTTGTTCCTTGCAGTTTTTCAGAAATGAGTGAGCTACCGGTGAAAATACAGTTTGCCATCAATATGTTGGTGGAGGCCCTACTGAAAGAGCTCAGCTTTCTGATGAATTACCTCAGTTGAGGACACCCTTCGGATGGGACGCAATTTCTGTCTCGTAGGTGATGATGTCGGATTACATCTGCAGAAATTGAAGGATGAAAATGAGGGTACTGGGTATCATCTGACACTGGGCCCGGAGTTTGCACCAGTTCCGTATGATTCTTCATAGCAAGACAAGGAAGATATTTAAGTCTTGGAATCGCTTGGAAACACGTCCAGAATTTGACTTGATCCTCCGTTAAGCTGATAGCTGGAAGCAAGGAAAGTTGATACGTCTTCTAAAAGGGGGGCTCTTTCTCATTGTTAATTACAAGGGGAACAACTCTAGCTTACGTTGCATTCTACTCCTAGGTGGTTAAATGTAGCCGAGATAGATCATGTTTGTTCTTACGTAGGCAGGATGGATTCACTAACGAAATGATTTCTGATATCCATTGTTTGAGGTTGACAAACGTGATCCTATGAAAGCCAGTCTTGCACTGAGTCTCTTCATTGTTCAATTTATTTCATTTGCTTTTTCCTTCTGCCACTTGCATTTGAATATCTGCTCACTCCTTTAAGATGAGATCTGAGAGATTTGGGTAGCCAGTGATGATAGACAGGACACCATGTCGGCCTGAGGTAAAATCATCATCCGTTGTTTCAGTAGATCTTTTGTTTGTTGAAGTGCTGTTCCTCAGAAGGCATGGGATTCATTTATTTATTTACTGGTGTTTGAATTGGTGAATCCTATCAGAATCCTTGTTTTGTTTGGCTTTATGTACTTCGTGGAAAGATGCCCGTTCACTCTTGCGAGAGTGTTGCCTATTCCTGCTCTCAAAGATACGAGTGGGTTTGTTCTCTCGGTTGTTACCAAATCAAGGCTGGAATGTAGCTAGTAGAAAGGTCAGTAGGACTTAAAGCCTACTAGAGGTGACCAAGCACGATGATCCTTGAGCGCCTATGAACTGGCAGATTCTGCTGCAGTTTGGGCTTCTGGGAGGACAGTTCTGCTACCTCGATCATCTTACTATTGTGATCCTGAAAAGCGCTCTGGCTAGTCCAGGGCAAAACCACGTCTAAAACCGAGGGAAGGCGACGAGATCCTGAGCAATACCTAGGTGTGTTTCTGTCATTGCTCTTCTGGTGTGC
>NW_018364629.1:58487-59188 GCF_002078875.1 Numida meleagris | reverse complement strand
CTGAGCTTCCCATAGTGAGGCCAGCGGAAGAGCTGCAAGCAAACAGAGCACAGTGGTCCCCTCGGCTCCCACTGCCTCCGCAGCACTGGGAGGCTCTATGCAGGAGCTGGATGGAGCTGAGCTGGCAGCAGCATGACTTTCGCCCAGTAGTGAGTGTTCTGATGGAGCCCATATAGCAGAGACCACAACCAGGCCCTGCCCAGAGTACCCAGTCCCCTGCAGGCCCCCCTGGCTGAAGGAAGCTGTGAGTTTGGCTCTCTGGAAGATGTGGGGCTTCTGTTCAGATTTTATTAGAAATATCGGGCCCTGTGGGCACTTGGAGGTGTTTTGTTACAGCCATTTACAGCTGTCTCCTCCTGACTGGGAGGCTGTCTTATGGACCACAGACACCTCTTTCTGCAGGACATCCTTTCCCCACCTCTTGGCTCTGCTCAGCCTGAGTTCCTGCTGGGAAGGAAGCAGCTCCAGCTCACCTCTCCATCTCACATCTGCAAAGCATTTCCCCTCCAGAAGCAGTCAGGACATGCCATTTTCTCAGCCCTTCATTTTGTCTCAGCGTGCACCAGCTTTCAGCTAAGGACTTCCCGGGGCTTAGCTGTTGACAGGGATGCTGTGTTGCGTCCTTCCCACCTCTGCTGGAAGCCCAGCACAAGGGGGAAGGGGACGGAGTGGAAGGGTCCATCCAGGCCAGAGGTGTCACA
>NW_018364629.1:53972-55352 GCF_002078875.1 Numida meleagris | reverse complement strand
ACATACCAGCCTCTGATTTGTTTGTACATGTAACAGTGTGAAAGAGAGCTCTGCCTCTTGTAAGCAGCAGAATGCATAAGTAGAGGATGCTCTCAACCACAGCAAAGCTTCTCAGAGCTACAACTTGGCAGTTCTCCTTCCTCTCTTCCAGGCTTGTGAAGGGCTTGGAGAATATGCCCTATGAAGAGAGACTAAAGGAACTGGGGCTGTTTAGTCGGTCTGGGAAAGAGGAGGTTGAGGGAGACCTCATTAGAGTTACGGCAGTATGGTTAGGTTGCGGTTGGACTTGATCATCTTGAAGGTCTTTTCCAACCTGAGCAATTCTATGATTCTATGCTTGTAATGCGTAGAATGCATTTGGCTTAGCAGTGATCCCAGACCCACTACCCTTCAAACACAAGCTGCATTTGGGTGACACGATTGGTCTAGCTGAGGTTGTGGAGTCACACCTGGTTCTGCTTACACACAGATTTGCAACCAATCCGTTTCATAGGCTGAATCACCAGGGCAGTCTTCCAGTTTCTTCTCACAGCTTCCTGGTGCATCCAGCACAACAGACAAATTCTTTCATCATTTCACAGTAAACAATCAGCTCATCTCACTGCAGGATATATATTTACTCTTTGTGATTAACAGGTTACAAAACTAAAGCTGACAGACAACTTGCTCTGCTCTTCTGCTTTTGTAAATCAAAGCAGATTATTTATTTATGCAACTCAAAGTGATGACAACTTGTAGTGCAAGTTCCTTCATTTTGAAATGAATTATCTCCAACTGGAAAAACGCTGCATAAAGGGCAGAGATCTTAAGGAGCTGTTTATTAACGGAGTATTTTGTTCTGGCAATAAGCTGGTTGCAAAAGAGAGCTTTCTGTCCTCCGAGAACAGAAACAAGGGGGAAATGGTCCCCGAACGTCAGGATTCAACCAGCTTGTACCTGTGTGAACGCACACGCTCTTGGTTTTATCTCCTCTCTGATTAATACACAGAAAGGAGAGAGGCAGTGGTAAGCAGAACAGCCTTTACAGTACTGTGGAACAGGTTTTACAATAGTCATGCAGGTACGAGGCAAATCACGGAGACAGGCTGCCCCTTCTAACGGCACCCAAGTCACACTGCACACTGACCCATAGGGAAGGACAGAGCTGGAGGCGAATGCCATCACAGCAGGATAGGCGAGCAGCCTTCAGCCCTTCACAGCACTCTGCTGCAAAGCCCCTCTTGGCCTCCCCACCCACCGTGACTCCCTTTCTGCATGAGAAGTAATACATCCCATCAGAGAGAAGAGACCGTACACTTGCGCACCACCAACATGCAAATCTGTGGGTCAGTGAGCAGTCAGTGCAGAGTATCTGCACCCACCTGCCTGAGGTCAAAGGAC
>NW_018364629.1:49973-51407 GCF_002078875.1 Numida meleagris | reverse complement strand
CTGTCTTGGCTGATAATAATTTCCAGGTATTTCACGAGCGAGCAGAAAGGAAACGTCTTTTTGTGCTGGTTAGACTACAGGCACGGGATTTCTCAAAAGCCTTCTCTGCCAGCCTTGCACTGTTCCCACCTAAGCACACGGAGCCTTACAGTCCACTTTCATGGTCAATGATTAGAAGCCAGTCTCCAAAGGTTCTAACAACTCCGGCCCCAAAGCCAACATCAGAGCAGCCACCCTTCTCAAAATCCCTCCAATACACAACACCTTTAAAGCCAAAACAGACTAAATTTTCAACTGCAATGCACTTATACTATCACTAGACTCATTCCTGCTGAGAGAGTGGCCAACGAACCAAAGTCTGCTTGACAGCTCTACATTGCTCAGAGCAAAGCAGCACAAGCAAACAAAATGCTATCAGGTGCACAAGCTGAGAAACATACTTCATTCCTGAGTTGAACAACCGTGAGCAGAAGTAGCTCCACACCGTTTGGCCTCTCCAAGGAATTCCCAGAGCTCTAAGTACCACCATTTATGCACAGGCTCATATCACTCTACTGCCACCAGCTGCCACTGCCGGCCTCTCTACTGCTTCCACTGTGGCTTCCACAACAGCCCTCTCATCAGTCACTCTTTCCTCTCAAGACTCTCCCGTTTTCCTAGTTAGCTCCCGGATCCAGGCTCCACCCCCTCTGTCACTCAGGAGCACAGCATGCACCTGAGCTCCACTGGCTTGGCCCTGCCTTTCTACCAGGGGAAAAATCACCGCTTCAAGCCGTGACTCAGCATTTCCACTACATCATCCCTTGCATAAACCCCACGAGGAAAACCTTCACCTGAACCCAAAGGCTAACCCTTAACACTCACCCAAAAGGCCCTCCACAACCCTAAGCCAAAAATGGTAACACTTAACCCTAATCCCCATCTCAAAAGTGGTGCCATTGTCCCTAACTAAAAAGGACAAGCCATAACTCCCTCACCCAGAAGTGCACACCACCCACCCCCGGCATCGCTAACAAAAAGTGTTAGGCCTTAACCTTCAAACCTAACCCAAAACAGGAACCCTACAATTTAAGACAAAAGGGTTACCCTCAGCACTTAGCTGTAACACTAAATGCTAACACATTAACACCATCCAGCAATGTAAACCTCACAATCATAGAATCACCAAGGCTGGAAGAGTCTCTAAGATCAACCAGTCCAACCACTCACTTAGCACCAACATATCCCACTAAACCACATCCCTCAGTACAATATCTAAATGTTTCTTGAACACCTCCAGGGACAGTGATTCAACCACTTCTCCTTCCTCAAAATGGTAAACCTAGACCTTAAAATCAAACCCAAAAGAGGATCTTGTAACCATAACCCAGAAGGATAACTACAGACAAAGGCGATAACAGATACAGCTAATTTAAACCAGTCGTAAAATACCCA
>NW_018364629.1:42774-45083 GCF_002078875.1 Numida meleagris | reverse complement strand
CCAGCATGTGCTCCATCCATCACGTACTTCTAGGAAACGCACATCTGCTGCTGCACAGAGGCCCCTGAAAATAAAGGCAGCCTGCCTGGCTTGGACTGCTCCCACGCTCCCCAGCACTGCCTCTAAAATCTCAGCACAGACTGCGTCCCCTGCCTCGCTTTATGCTGTCGTGTCAGAGGACAAAGAGCTGAGGGCACGGGCAGTGACAGGAGACACACAGAGCCTTCACACCATGGCGCGCTGCCTGCCTTTCATCAGCCATTCCCAGACCTTGCTGGAAGACATCCCCTCGCCTGGACACAGGTCAGCCCAAATTAAACTCTTTCTCCTAATGTTTCTCCTAAGAGCCTAACTACATTAAAGATACCTTATCGAGACTAATTGATACAAGCTAAGCTCCAGCCCTTAAGCCTTTTGCCAGCCCCAGAAGGACACATTCCATAGGGAAACTAAGTACGCCAGTGTGGAAGCTGTGTATTCTCTGTGGGACAACATAGAGCCTCCTTCCCCACAGCTGCAGCCTAGAAATGGCTCACATGCTTGCAGAGCTGCAGCACTTGCTCCCACGCTGACTGATGACATGACCGACCACTCTGCAGCCTCACTGCCAGGAACAGAACTGCTCGGCTCATGTCAGCACCCCTGAAAAAAAAAAAGAAATGTAAGAAAAAAGAAGTGCTTTACCGCCTGGTGCAGTGAGGGAAGGAGAACATGGCCCATCTCACAGCCCGCTGCACCATGCAAGACCATAAAGCAGAGCAGGAAAGTGGAGAGACTTGGCTTGAGTAGCAGAAAAATGAATGATAAGAAAAGAAGTCAGGAAAATCTGGGAAAGCAAAGGAAAAGATGGGAAAAGCAGGACAAATGTTGGGAAAGCATGGGAAAAGGTGGGAAAACAAAGGAAAGAAAGGCGTAAGTTTAAAAAGCGTGGTAAAAAATGGGAAAGCATGGGAAAAGGTGGACAAAGATGGGAAAGAATGGGAAAGCTAGAGAAAAGACGAATAAATAGGAAAGCATGGGAAAAGGTGGGAACTGATTGGAAAAGTTGGAAACATCCTTTAAAAAGCTGTGCAAAGCAAAGAAAAAATAGCAAAAATAAAGAAAAATCAAAACAAATAAAAGACAAGAAAAACAAAGAAGTTTAAAGAAAAAAGAAAAAAAGAAGAAATGAAAGAGCAACGCAAAGCAAAGCAGAGAAAAGCACAGCAAAGAAAAGACATGTAAAGCCGAGGAACCAAAGTGAAAAAAAATAGAAACAACAGTGAAAGAAAAAGCAAAGCACAGCTGTGAAAAACAAAGAAAAGCAACAGGGGGAAAAAACCCACAGGGAGGAGCAAGCCACAAGGGCAAAGCACAGCTGTGAAAAACAAAGAAAAGCAACAGGGGGAAAAAAAACAACCAAAAAAAACAAAACAGGGAAAAAATCCAAACAAGTAAAGCCAAGCCAATCAATGAAAAGGAAATAAAAAAGCAATGCAAAGTCAAGAAAAATAAAGAAAAAAGCAAACCAAACCAAAGACAGGGAAAAAAAGAAGGAAAAATAAGTCAAAAAAAGACACAAAAAGCAACAAAGACAGAAAAGGCAAAAAGGAAAGAAAACCATCATGTAGCAAAGGGAAAAAAAAGCACAGCAAAGCAGAAATGAAAAAAAAAAAGAAAACTTGGAGGATTCTAGGAAATAACAGACAAGCAGAGGAAGCAAGGAAGAAGGCAAGGTCCTGTTTGTTTGTTTGTTTGTCTGAAGGAAACAGAGCTGTACACGCTCAGAGCGGTGCTCAGGGCACCCATCCTACACACAGCTGCACACAGCACGGCCCCAGCTTGCTGAGTCACCTGCTGGGAAGGGGGGAGCTTCCATTGATCCCCACAGAGAAAGTGCCAAAGGAGAACCAGGAACGCCCAGCACAGATACATCTGCAGCAGCAAAACCAACAGAGCTCCCCAAGGGAGAAATGCTTCCTTGGAAGCACGGCACAGCGCAGCTACTGCCTGTGCTGCACTGCTGCAGCCAGACATGGGCCCTGCTCTCCCTTCTCAAGCCACGGGGTGGGAGCTGCGTCCTTCCCAGACACCACAACGACTGCCCAGCACATTTCAGACCTCTCCCCCCACACTCCTGGGACACTGCCTTACCTTCTGGCAGGCTCAGGGAAGGAGAACCCGCTGCCCTGGGCCAGCAGGCCCAGCCCTGCCCAGCACTGCACACAGGCACTGTCATGGCGGCGCCCGGTGCTGCCGCACGGCATCCTGGGAGTGGTAGTTCCTGCGGGGCCTGCAGCTCCCAGCAGGCCCAGGCGAGGGCAGAGGGC
>NW_018364629.1:32662-41869 GCF_002078875.1 Numida meleagris | reverse complement strand
GGCTTCCAGCCCATGGCTGGTGCTGCTTTCCGGGCCTTGGCTAGTGCCGCCTTCCAGGCCTCGGCTGGTTTCACGTTAGAGGGCATGGCTGGTGCGGGCTTCCAGGCCTTGGCTGTTGCCGTCTTCCAGGCCTTGTCTGGTGCCGGCTTTGGTGGGTGAGTGTGTGCCGGCTTACAGGCCTTGGCTCGTGCCGACATTGGTGGGTGCACTGGTGCCAGCATCCGGGCCTTGGCTGGTGCCGGCTTTGGTGGGTGAGCATGTGCTGGCTTCCAGGCCGTGTATGGTGCCGGCTTTGTTGGGTGTGTGTGTGCCAGCTTCCAGACTTTGGCTCATGCTGGCTTGGGTGGGTGTACTGGTGCCGGCTTCCAGGCCTTGGTTGCTGCCGGCTTTGGTGGGTGCACTGGTGCCGGCTTCCAGGCCTTGGCTGCTGCTGGCTTCCAGGCCTTGGTTGGTGCTGGCTTCCAGGCTTTGGCTGGTGTCGGCATTGCTGGGTGCACTGGTGCTTGCTTCCAGGCCTTGGCTGGTGCTGGCTTCCAGGCCTTGGCTGGCGCTGGCCTTGGTCGGTGCGCTGATGCCAGCTTCCCGGCCTTGGCTGATGCTGGCTTAAATGGGTGGACTGGTGCTGGCTTCCGGGACTTGGCTGGTGCCGGTTTCCAGGTCTTGGCTGGTGACGGCTTTGGTGGGTGCACTGGTGCTGGCTTCCGGGCCTTCGTGTGTGCTGGCTTCCAGGCCTTGGCTGCTGCCAGCTTTGGTGGGTGCACTGGTACCAACTTCTGGACCTTGGCTTCTGCGGCATTGGTGGGTGCACTGGAGCCAGTTTCCAGGCCTTGGCTCGTGCCGGCTTCCGGTCATTGGCTGGAGCTGGGTTTGGTGGGTGCAGTGGTGCTGGCTTCCATCCCTTGGCTGGTGATGGCTTCCAGGCCTTGGCAGGTGCCGGCTTCCAGGCCTTGGCTGCTGCTGGTTTTGGTGGGTGC
This sequence comes from Numida meleagris, assembly GCF_002078875.1. Lineage (NCBI taxonomy): Eukaryota > Metazoa > Chordata > Aves > Galliformes > Numididae > Numida > Numida meleagris. The sequence goes on along the minus strand of NW_018364629.1, from coordinate 40,895 downwards.
ACTGGTGCTGGCTTCCAGGAGTTGGCAGGTGCTGGCTTCCATGCCTTGGCAGGTTCCGGCTTCTAGCCCTCTGCTGGTGCCGGCTTCCAGACCTTGGCTGCTGCAGGCTTTGGTGGGTGCACTGGTGCTGGCTTCCAGACTTTGGCTGGTGTTGGCTTCTAGCCCTCTGCTGTTGCAGGCTTCCAGGCCTCGGCTCGTGCCCGTTTCCAGGCCTTCTCTGGTGCCGGCTTGTGTGGGTGTGCTGGTGGCCTTGGCTGGTATCGGCTTCCGGGTCTTGGTTGGTTCCGGCTTCTAGGCCTTCGCTAGTGCCACCTTCCGGGACTTGGCTCATGCCGACTCCCAGCCCCTGTCTTGTTCTGACTTGAAGCCGTTGGCTGGTGCCGACTTATGTTGGTACGCTGGTGCCGTCTCCCGGGCCTTTTCTGGTGCTGGCTTCCAAGCCGTGGCTGGTGCCGGCTTTGGTGGGTGCACTGGTGCCAGCTTCCAGGCATTGGCTCATGCTGGCTTAGGTGGTACGCCACCTGCTGCTGCTGAAAGCCTTGCTGAAAGCCAGGTCAGCGGCCATGTGAATCCAGTCAGGGGGCTGTCAGATACCCAGAAATGATATTCAAGAGAATGAGAAAACAAACCAACTGGTGATGCAAAGGCAATCCTTCACCATCTGCCATGAGGAGACAGAAGCCCACCTAGTCCATTAGTGAAAAATGACTCACTACTAACCCCCTGTGGGAAAGGATGCTGTATTGATGCAAGGCATCTGAAGCTACGTGCTGGGAAAATGCTCAAGAGTAACTACGTGGTGCCTCAAGGAGCAGAAGGACCAGATAGCAGAAGGAGACAGTGCATTGAAGAGAAAGGCATGGAATACTGATCATAAGACTGCAAAAGAATGGACAATGTACAATGGACTGTTGTATATGGTGGACTTTGCTGAGACCAAACAATTATGAGTAATATCACTAATCAGTAACTGTAGCAAGTAATAAGTGATGTAATGTGTGTAGATAAAAGTATATAACTTGTTATTAGCAAACTAATAAATGGCATTGCAGTACATCATATTGGTGTATCTCTGCTGTCCAGGTCTCGCACGAGGAATATGCGGTGCTACTTGGGGCGCGACAACTCCCCCCTTCCTCTTTTGAGAAACGCTCAAATTCAGAGATTTCTGTCAGGCAAAGATCTCAGTGACAGCAGCCAAGTTCATTCACTATTGCAGCTGTGGGCGCACGCCCCCTACTGGCAAGGGAGGGAAATCCATCCGTTCTATGGCCCCGGCCCGACGCAGGTAAGAACTCTCCTGGCGCTCATTGGCTGAGCATCTCAGGATCACAGTCTTCCCGACACTGTTGCTATATTACATCTCCATGTAAGGACTGTTACGAAGCTGCTGTCTTTTGGGTGTGCTTTGTACTTTGAAATATCTCCACTATTCCAGGGTTAGCACAACTGTTCTGTTTCGCAGTTTGATAGGAAGGCAATAGTTCAAAGTTGTCACATTTGTTCTGTCCTGTGCTTGGCTCCCCCTATACTGTCCTGTACCAGGCTCCCCCCATCCTGCATACCTTCCTTATCTTCCCATCCTCAACTTCACTCTATTCATCACTTTTTAACTGTTTTTAAGTTAATAAATGTTGATAATGTCTATAAGGGTTATAAGTTCAGTAAGGGCCTACACTATATACAGTAACAACTGTTTTACAGAAGGGTTATTAGTTCAGTAAGAGCCTATACTACGTACAGAAAATACTGGACACTTCCACTGCAAAAACACACTCTCTCAAAAACACAGTCTCACAAAACTCTCACAGCCTGCAGACAGGGTTTGTGGAGGAAGAGGTCCTGCAGGTCTTCTGTGACACCCATGAAGCTGCAGCCTGGCTGCATCAGTGTAAAACACCAGGAATGCACGGAGGTGTGAAGGTGATCTGTGGGCTCCAGTAACACAGGAGGGGATGCACATGCTCAGGGTTTGGATGCTTCTGTGTGTTTTAAGTGACTGTGATACCACTGCTCGGTCAGTCTGAGTGTATGGAACAAGTCTGACGTCCTTTTTTGTGGAGTTCTGGGAAAGGAGTCCTATGGATTTGAGACCTGCCTTTAAGTCTGTGGGCATCTTCCAGGAACCGGGACAAGGGCTAAGGCAGGGAAAGTTGGGGTAAGAGGATGAGGTGTAAGAACAGGAACCTCTTCAGTTGATCTTAACTCCTGCTGTTACCTTTTTGACTTGGGATCTGTGTTTTTTTAATAAAGAACCAACTCATTGTGCAGCCTGGGAATGAATTCATTCACCCCTGTTAATGTTTGGTGTTCTTCTCTCCATGGAGTTGCAACTGAAATGGACACGTCCGCTCTGATGTCCAGCCCCCTCCTGCATGCTCAGATCAGCCAAGTTTGCAAGGTTTTCCGTCTTGACCTGTTACCTCTCAGGTGGAGCCTACAGCTGTGTGATGTGCTCTATGGGAAGTGCTGATGTTTTGCATTTAACCTTGTCTTTCATGTCCAATAACTCATGTTACTCATGGAGACCTCATTGTGGCCTTCCATTACTAGAAGGGAGCATATAAATGGGAGGGGGAACAATTGTTTTTGAGGGTGGATAGGAATAGGACAAGGGGGAATGGTTTTAAACTGAGACAGGGGAGATGTAGGTTGGATATTAGGAGGAAGTTCTTCACTCAGAGGGTGGTGACGTGTTGGAACAGGTTGCCCAAGGAGGTGGGGAATGCCACCCTCCGATCCCTGAAGGCATTCAAAGCCAGGCTGGACGTGGCTCTGGGCAGCCTGGTCTGGTGGTTGGCAACCCTGCACACAGCAGAGGGGGTTAAAACTCGATGATCTTTGAGGTCCATTTCAACCCAGGCCATTCTGTGATTCTCTGTTGTTTTAAAGCACCATCTTAGAGGCAACCTTAAATTCTACAGCCCTGAGCTTTGTGCCGCGAGAGCTCTCCCACTTCTACCTGTGATGTGTCTGTATCATGTCTCCTTTATGTCACGCCTTTTTTCCCTTTTCTCTTTTCTAGGTAGGAAAATCAATTTCTGGGCCAGGAGAAGAGATGCAACAACCTTCCCTGCACTGCTCAGCTTGCGTGAGTTGCCAAGTGCTCCTCAGGTAATGCGTGCTGAAGAGCTGACCGTGGTGGCAGGGGCTGTGGCTTAATTTCATGCCTGTCAGAACTTGAGGCCTGGGATTTTCCTTCAAGAGCGCCAGCTGCCTATTCTAAATGATAAAAAATAATATTTTAAAACAGCTTCCCTCCTCAAATTAAAATAACGTATTGATGTTTGATATATCTGTCTCTCCATTCCTTGAGCAACTGGGGTGTTGATGCAGCTGCACTTATCTCCTATTTTGTCCGTCTGTTTTGTGTCAAAGAAGAGTCAAATATGCAATCTGTGTGTGAAATTGGGATCTGGGAGGTGACCACTCCCTTGGCTTATGATGAAAGCGCAGAAGTGATGCGGGCGCTCAGCGAGGTCACAGTCGCAGCCGGGGTGGGAGCGTTTGTCCCACAGCTGGCGAGCAGAGCTGGAGCTCTGGTGAGCGTGCTGCACGCGGAGACTGAGCTCTGGGCCTTCTTGGAAGAGATCACCCCGTGAGAGCCCGTCAGAAGCAGCGCTGCGGCGCGTGCGTGAGCTGGGCACAGCTTCGGCTGAGCAGGCCGAACAGGTGAGCTGGGTTTGGTGCTGGGTGGTTGCTGGGAGGTGTCTGAGCAGAAAAGCCAGGCTGGGGTGGGCACGCTGCGTCAGCCCTCGTCCCAGTAACACCAGCTGCGTGCAAGAGCTACTGAGGAGATGGAGAAGAACGCTTGCTGACAGAAGCCGTGGCAGGCAGGCACAAGCTGGTTCTAGCGTTGGGCAGCTGACTTGGAGACATCGCCCTCCTCGAGAGTCTAAATAGCACAGCAGAAGAAAGCTGGAAGAAATGCTTCTTCCTCATGATTTTTCCCTTGTTGATACTTTCTGCAGGGTTCCTGTCCAAAAGGAGATTTCTGAGATCGAGGCAGTCTGAGGAGGAGTGAAGCCAACCCTTGCCAAGAGCAGGGGAAGTTCCTGTGTGGAGAGAGCCCTGGGAACTTGTGCTTCCTCTGGCACTTCAGCGGCCATGTCTCAGCAAGGAGACGGCCGCGGTTCCTATTCCTGTGCTGCGTGTGGAAAGGTATGGGTGGGTTTCTTTTGCTTGGTTTTTCTTCCTTCTTCTCATCGTTAAGGGAAGGGGTGGAGCAGAGGGAGACCCACTGGTCCTTTGTGACCTCAATAACCGGTTGGATTCCGTGCTCACTGCCAACAGCCAGGGCTAAAAACATGGGCATGGCTCAGGCTGTCATTTCCCTTAGTGATCAATGATGTCCCAGCACTCTGAGATCCTCTCTCTGGCGCTATCTGGAACCTCTCTGCAAACCTTGGGTGCCCGTTCCCACCAACGTTTCTTCCTTTCTCTCTTCAGAAGCAGCGCAGTGCGGTTCCCCGTGTTTGGGAGCAGCAGCCAGTAGGCTGCAAGAGATGCAGCTGCGCCTTTCAGCGCACAAAGGGACACAGTGGGGATGGAGCATCCTTACCACCACGCAAAAGTGAGTTTCTTCGCTCCTCTAGCATGAAGTATGGAAGAATGAATTTGGAGTAGTACTTCTGAGCGGGTGCAGTGCTGTAGGGGATGCCAAGTAAGCCACTGTGAAAGCATCAGAGAGGCTGACAGCAACAGCTGATGGCAGTAGTGAGACAGAAATCTGTGCGTCAGTGGTGGTGCTTAGAGTTGAGCAAATTCCTTTGAGAGCCAAAAAATACGTTCCTCAACTTCTGCACAGGATGGTGTTTTGTTTGCTGATGCACCTTTGCTCTGCAGAATGTAGAGCTGTCAGGCAGACCAGGGTTCCTTTGCTGCCGTCTGAGCAGGAATGAGACTAGTCATGCTTTGGGTGTATTTGGGTTTAAACATTGGTTTTTGTTTGGGCTATAAAAGTAGTGTCTTTTTGTTTTTTTGGGGGTAGACATGGGCTAACAGGACAATTCTGCTACCGGCCACTGGTTTCCAATAAATCAGCAAATTGTATTTTGTTTTAGGGATGGAGCCTGCGCACCCACTGAACGGTGCTGGGCACTGGGGAAAACGAAAAGCCTCCGCAGGTGAGGGCTTGCTGTGAGCTGTGGTGTGGGGACCTGCCTCTGAATAGGGGGCTGCATGAAGGGGTGTGTGTGATGGAGGAGGGAGGAAGGGACTCTGCAGACGTGTGCTGACTGCAGAAATGGCACAACGCTGTAGCAGCGGAGAGCCCAATTTAAGAAATGGCGCTTGAAGACCAGAAGTTTGTGGTTGGCTGTGCTCAAATCTTCTTCCAAAGAGATGCTCTGCAAGTATTTCTTGTTTCCCTTCTGTCAGAAGCTGATGCCAGTGGCCTTCCTCTGAAGCGCAGCCATGCGGAAAGGCAGGGGAGGAGCACGGAGCGTGACGCGGCACCCAAGAGAGGTACAGACACAGCACAGGCGTCTGGGTTTGATGCAGTGTCTTTCCAGTCAGGCTTTCTCTATGTTCTTTCCTGGGACTGTTCTCATTGCGTGCTGCTTGGGGTCTTAATCCCCGGGATTTACCATTTCCTTTCCTGTCCGGATTTGAAAGGAGAACCCAAAGTTCACCCAAGATCCTGAGATACATGACGGTGAACGCTCAAGAGCAGAATTCCTTGTATTGTGGCCCATTTTGCAGCCCGGAAGTGGTGTGGGACTCTCTTTGAATCGTGTTGTTTCTCCTTTCCTGATTATAACAGAGAGAGGTGCTGAGCCAAATGGGAAGATCTACGTGAGAGCGGTGCACGAAGTCCTTTCGGAGAGAGCTCGTCTCCAGGCTGGAGGGCTTCGTACAACAGCAGGTCCGAGCTCAGGAGGAAGACCTTCCCCTGCGGTGTGCCCCCAGCCTGTCTCCAAGACCCTGGCCGGATGTAAACGCAAGGGCTTGGAAGAAGGGATACAAACAGCAGCACAGTTGCCTGCAAACAAGAGAGCGAGGGCTCAGAGTGGAGACGGTGTGCCAGCTCCAGCAGCACACCCCGGGCCTGCCCCAGCGCAGATCTCCAAGCTGAGAGGTAAGAAGGTGCTGTGGTACCTGCCCTGCTGAGGTGCTTCCCTTACCAAGCGCACTGGGCTTGCTTTGGGTTTGCTTTGCTTTTTCCTTCTCTGTTGGGGGGGAAAGAGTTGAAGGCTACCAAGTCCAAAGGCAAGGAGGTGCCAGAACATGCAAACCTGTCTCTTGCCGTTCACTCCATGACGCTCTTCTGTGGGTCCCCTGGAAATGTCATTCACTGAGGGGCTTCTTACTGCAATTTCCTCGGTCTTTTTTCTGCCATCTGCTTTTACGGTACCCATGTTTCCGCAGTTTTGCTCTTGACAACATGAATTTATTTTTATTCTTGCTTCATAGCGAGAAGACGGCGACAAAAAGAGAGGAGAGGGCAATTGAAAAAGGCTTCCCTCAGAGCTGCCGCTGCATGTGCACAGGTGAGTCCTTGCTGAACACAGGCACGTGCTCTCTTGCTGCTCTCAGTGCCTCAGTCTGTCAGCCATGAAAGAGACTGCAGAGTCCCGAGGGAAGCGATACAGTAGAAAACACCCAGCTGTGTGTTTGAGGAGATCACTCTGTCAGTGAGAGCTGCCTAGGGGAGCTTGGATGACTTCCTCTGGCTTGGGAAGAACGCGGCTGGTAACAGCTGGAGGGTTCTGCTGCGATAAAAAAGCTTGCCATGTTGGGAACTGCCAACTTTGAAACCGCGTTCCCACAGCAGAGCATGAATCTTATCAGAGGCAACATGTCCTGGAATGTAATGTCAGTGACCTGAATGACAGGAACGTGCTGTTCCGCACGGGGCCATTCTGGAAGGGTTACTGACCAGACTTTCTTCATGAGATCTCCCTGGATGATTTCTGTCCTATTTTTATGCTTCCTTTGTTTCTTTCCAGTCCTCCGCAGTGAACAGCCTGGTGGAGATGATGCAGAAGCTGCAGCTGAAGGACTGAGAGGAGGAGCAGCAGAAGGCAGCGGCTGCAGCGCGTGGTGTTTCAGGGCAGCGCTGCAAGTGCCGCCCAACTTGGCACTCTGTGTCTCGTTGCAGCCAATAAACGATCACAATTATGGACTCACAAAGAGCGCATGGCCTGATTTGTCCAGCGGCACTCAGTGAGCTGCTGCACGACCTCCTCGTTATTCGTCTTGCAGCACTCGGTCAGAACTCCCACAGCTCGATCAGAGAACGCTGCAGGCTATTGATGCAACAGATGCACAACTCCTTTGCACTGCCCATAAGCACACCGTCTGCAAAGCACGTGCAAAGAGCTGCGAGTAGCACAGCCTGGCCACAGGCACGCTAAGTTAGAGAAGAGCTCTACAGAGGTTTCTGAGTTTCCCGGGGCAGCACTCAGCATAACTGAGCGTGTGCACCTCACCAGGAGGCATCTCCGTTGGAGGAAGAGAGGCTCCGCCTGCCGCCTGATCCCAGAAGGCAGAGGCGTTCTCCCGGATTCCCTGCAATGGTTGCTTCCCTCATCTTCCCCCCCTCTTCAGCCATTGTTATACTACTTCTATGATTCTAAAGGTGGGGCTTGAGTACCTCTCACCATGGCCTACCTTTGTTCTGAGTTGTGTAACATGGTCTTGCTTAGCTTTGAAAAGCCTCGGCTATAAACTTCCTAGTGCATGCTACATGAGGGGTTGTAGCACCATGCAAGTGGATAACTTTGGGGCTGGAGGTGTTCTTGGTTTTACAGTGAGCATATAATGAGCAAAGTTCACCCAAAGGAGGGCGTTTTCTCAAAAAATGACAGACTGTTGGTCCAGAGTAGCATCTATGCAGCGAAGGACTGCCAGGCTGCCATCCCGGCACTGATCTGCTTGGAGGCAGCGCTCCAGGTTCTCCTGATGTTGCACTCAGAAGGCGTCCCTGGCTCGTGCAGCAGTGAGCTCCCAGCCCCCTTCACAGCCACGTGCTTCCTGGGGGCCCATGAGGCTCTGAGGCAGAGCTGGTGCGCCTACATGCGAAACCACCCACACAAGTGTGTGAATGCTCACGTGCACGTACAACACCATCCCTTTGCACACGCATATGCAAATACAGCCACGCACATGCATGAACATGTCAGAAGGGAAGATGCTAATTCATGCTTATCTCTTTACTGGACACACGGGGTACAGCTGTAGTCCCACACGGAGATGTGGTTGGCTGCAGGATTCCTCGTTTGGACGCTGA
>NW_018364629.1:30800-31967 GCF_002078875.1 Numida meleagris | reverse complement strand
AGTGAAAGGGGAATGGGAATGGGCCTGGAGGGTGATTCTGAATGTGAAACAGAAGGCGAATGGGAATGGGAATGGAGGGAGATTATGTAGCAGAAGGGGAAGGGGATTGGGAAGGGCTCTGCCACAGGGGATAGGCAAGGGGACTGGAGGGAGATTCCGCTGGAGAAGGGGAAAGGGAAGGGGAAGGGGACTGGAGGGGGATGCTAAAGAGGAAGGGGAATGAGAATGGGACTGGAGGGAGATACCATAGGGGAAGGGGAAAGGGAATTTGAATGGGACTGGTGGGAGATGCCTCAGGGGAAGGAGAAGGGGAATGGGAATGGGAATGGAGGGAGATGACGTAGCGGAAGGGAAAGGGGAATGGGAAGGGGACTGGAGGGAGATGCTGCAGGGGATGGGCAAGGGGACGGGAGGGAGATTCTGCTGGAGAAGGGGAAAGGGAAGGGGAAGGGGACTTGAGGGAGATGCTGCAAGGGAATGGGAATGGGAATTGGAAGGGGACTGCTGGGAGATGCTGCAGGGGAAGGTGAAGGGGAGTGGAGGGAGATGCCGCTGGGGAAGGGGAAGGGGAATGGGAATGGGACTTGAGGGAGATGCTGTAGGGCAAAGGGAAAGGGGAAGGGGAATGGGATGGGATGGGGACTAGAGGGAGATGGCACAGGGCAAGGGGAAGGGGAATGGGAATGGGAGTGGAGGGAGATGCTTCTGGGAAAGGGAAAAGGGAATGGGAAAGGGACTGGAGGGAAATGCTGTAGGGCAAGGGGAAGGGGAATGGGAAGGGGCCTGGAGGGTGATTCCACACGGGAAGGGGAAGGGGAATGGGAATGGGAATGGGAATGGGAAGGGGAAGGGGAAGGGGAATGGAGGGAGATGCCGCAGGGGAAGGGGAAGGGTATTGGAGGGAGATTCCGCGAGGGGACGGGGTGGGGGAAGGGGAAGAGGACTGGAGGGAGTTTCCACGGGGGTTGGGGATTGGGAAGTGTCTGGAGAGAGATGCTAAAGAGGAAGGGGAATGGGAATGGGACTGGAGGGAGATGCCATAGGGGAAGGGGAAGGGGAATGGAAGTAGAGGGAGAGGGTGCAGGAGCAGGGGAAGGAGAATGGGACGGGGACTGGAGGGAGATGCCACTGGGGAAGGGGAATGGGTAGGGAACTGGAGGGAGAGGG
>NW_018364629.1:18558-24833 GCF_002078875.1 Numida meleagris | reverse complement strand
GTGCAGCCTGGAGAAGAGAAGGCTTTAAGGTGACCTGATAGCAGCCTGTCAGTGTTTCAAGGGGAGTGACAGGAAGGAAAGGGACTGACTCTTGAGCAGGGTCTGTGGCAGTAGAAGAAATGGAAATGGCTTCAAGCTCAAAGAGGGAAGATTTAAGTTGTTTGTAGGGTAAAAATCTTTTACAGTGTGGGTGATGAAGCACTGGCACATGTTGCCTAGTGTTGTGGTTGATGCCCTCTCCCTGGAGATGGGGGTGGATAAGACCCGGGGCAACCTGATCTAGCTGTGGTGTCCCTGTGCATTGCAGGGCAGTGGGACTTGATGGCCCTCAGAGGTCCCTTCCAGCTCTTAGGACTCTGTGTCCCCTGTTCTCTCTCTGATCTGATGGATGTTGAAAGCTTACCCCCACAGCTGAAAAATCTAGAGTATTTTCTGTGTTTTCTTCAGTGATATTTGGGTGTTGTGAGCCCCTGCTTTGCTTGAGTTCATTCATTCACCTGCTCTGTTCTCTCTCCTCAGACCCTCACCTATTTGCTGAACAAGCTGTGTTACTTCACTTTGCCATGTGGGGAGAGTCCAGTGGCAATCTGCGATGGCGGCTTCACCATTCCAGTCAGTTCTTGGCAATTGCCGGACATGCACTGTTCCATCCCTGAGTGTCTTTGTGGCTGTGTCAAAGTCTACTTCTGTGGAACTTACAAGAAGTTTTTACATTCTGTGTTCCTAGAGCAAAACAGTTGGTGTTTCTCATCCTGTAAGAGTCTTGCAGAGCGGACTCTCGTCTTCAGCCCTTGCCGGCTCGGCTGGAGCTGGGCTCAGCTGTTCCCGTGTTCCCGTGACGGAGCCCTCGAGCTCTGTGCTGACTGCGCTGCTGAGCTGCAGCGCTCCTCTGACAGCTCTGTCCACCCCAGGAGCACAGCCATCCCAGCGCCGCGCTGTCCTTCAGTCGGGGACGTCCCTGCAGCGCTCAGCAGGCACCGCCGCTCCCGGCCTCTGCTCCTGCTGCAGCACGGCGCTTCCCTCTGCACAGCCGAGGCCGTGGCTGTCCAACCTGTTTGCTTGCCTGGGCTGCACTGTGTGGAGAGGCATCTTCTCAAGCTTCATATAAAATATAGAGATCTTGTATAGAAGTAACAAAACTTCGTTTTGTATATATTTTTTAATAAAATATTTTAAAAACTGGCAACAAACCCTATAACTAGTGGGATATTTGGCCTTACTTTTGTGGAACTAATGTATCAGTATCTGGTTCAATGGCTGTCGTTGCTATTCTTGGTGAGTTTTGACTGTGATGGTCAGAGATTTTGGACCCAGTTTTGCTCCTCCTGTGCTTCAGCCTTGAAAATAGTTGTTTGCAACTGTAGATAGTGCCAAAAGTCCATGACATGAATAAGGTGTGATTGCAAAGTGAAGGATTTTGTTCTCTGGTAATACAGGTCTTCTAAAAGTCCGGTACAGAGATGCAATCAACTTTTCTTTGAGTTGAATGTGTGATTGCAACTCTATACATTCCATTGGAAAATTTGCAGCGAATGTCTTTATGTTGACTGAAAATGGAGATGCAAATATCTCTAAAAATGTATGGGTTTTTTGGGAATCTTGAAACCTGTTCTCAAATTCCTTTATCATAAGGGAAAGCAAGGCTGCATAGTTTTTGCTGTTCACAGGACTGTGTTTACCCAGTGTATCAATATGCAGGAAATTGTTTGCTGTAACCCGAGCTTGCCATATTTTTCCATTTCAAATGCTGTTATGGTTTGAGACAGCAGAGATAAGTTGGTTTTTCACCTTGAAGATGCAGGATTAACTCATTTCAATGAGTGGTCAGCTCCACCAAAAATGCTAAATATTCAAGTCATTACAAAACTAATTAAAAAATCCTCTGTTGTTTGTGAAGTTCCCCTTTATGTGGTGTTTCCACAAACAATCTGTCTTTCTCCAGCCCCTTGTGCAAGTCATGGAATCGTACAGCATTAAGTTTCATTATTACCATCAGAAAGTTCTGGATGTGAGAATCGCCCTTTTTTGCCCCATTAGTAGGCGGTGACAGCATTGGATCTCCTCTGAAAGGACTCTGGGTTCCGCCACTGGTGCCCGCATCTCCTGGCTGCACTGCTGCTGTGTGTGTCCCTGCACGGTCCCTGCTGGATCAGGAAACCCACAGGAGAGGAGGAGGAGAGAAGCTTCAGGCCAGACACAGGGCATCAAGGCCAGCTCCTGGGCATCAAACCGTGTGCCTCAGAGTGTATTCCTGCAGCATCTGTGGATGCTGCCTTGCCTGAGAGAACCACCAGGGAGTGTCATCATCGAGAAAAAATACAAAATTAATGTTTTCTGGTACTGCTGGAATGAAAGAAAAGCCAGAAGGGGCAAGACAAGAGGCGAGATGAGATGGGGGGCGGGGCAGAAGGGAATGCCAGAACAGGTGAGATGAGAGGCAAGGCGAGCTGAGGGGAGAACAGAAGGGGGATGACAGACAGTGCAAGACGAGAGGAGGCCTGAAGGGGATGCCAAAAGAGGTGAGACGAGATGAGAGGCCAGATGGGGACAGCAAAAGGGGATGCTAAAAGAGGATGCCAAAAGGAGATGGCAGATGAGGCAAGACAAGGAGCAAGACAAGACGAAGGGAGGACAGAAGGGGACGGCAAAAGAGGCGAGATGAGATGTGTGGGTGCCAGAAGGGGATGCCAGAAGGAAAAGCCAGAAGAGGCGAGACAAGAGGCTAGATGAGACAAGGGGAGATCAGAAGGGAACGGGAAAAGGGGATGCCAGAATGGGATGCTAGAAAGGGGGAAACAAGAGGTGAGATGAGAGGACGCCAGAAGTGGACACCAGGGAGGGCAAGATGAGAAGTGAGATGTGATGAGAGGAGGACAGAAGGGGACGCCAGAAGGGGTGGGACAAGAGACAAGACAAAACAGGAGGCAAGGTGAGATGAGGGGACTCAAGAAGAGGACTTGTCATGGTTTTATGATTTTTGTTATCTGTATTCCACATCATAACATCATGTGGTGCACTAGGATTTAAAGAGTTAATGCTCCAGTTCCACAGATTGTCGATGTTGCTGGGTACCTGGTTCTCAGAAGAGAACAACTACAAATCCCACAAGACTTCACTGTTCCATTTCCATTTTCCATTTAGAGGGAAAGATCAAAGTGTTTGGGAGTCATGAGACATCCCCTTGTTTTTCTGCTCATCTGCTGTGTGTGCTCACTAGCTGTCTCACCTTCAGCATTAGAGTAAGGCCTTCGGTATCTGGGTGCTCTCTCTCATTTATTTATTAACTTGAATTCCAGTTATACTGTATTGTAATGTATTATCTCGTGTTCTGCTATCAAGTTTAGTAAATTATTTTTCTCCCTTAGCTCATTGCCACTGTTTTACTTTCAGGCCCAGCTCAGAGCGTGGGTCTGTGGGTCCCTCTGCCCCATTAATCACAGAACCAGGCCAAACCAGGCCAGAACTGTGACAAGGATACACATGGGAAAGAAGCTCCTGAGTAGGTAGTCTGTCTGTGCTGGATACTGCAAAGATCAGGGCTGAATCAGGCCCTAAGTTCAAGCTGGGTGCTGGGAAAAGGAATGCTTGCCCTCATTTGGATTTCTGTTCTGATGAACTTTTCTTGGTTGGTTCACTTGCTTGTGTCCGTTAAAAGGAATTTTGCAGAGCTGTGTCGCAGCACACGCGCCAGAGATCACGAGACAATACCAATATGGTTAGGCAAGTGACTCGTTTATTGATAGAACAATCAGACTTTTATGCATTTGTGAAAAGCGTGCTGCAACATGGCGTTATTTGATTGGTTGGCTTGAGCAAGTCTCTGTGTGCTTTTGCTGTTTCAAAGTTTCTGCTTTTCCCAGTGCTTTGCTTCCTGCTGTTCTTGCAAGTTATTTGTTCCAAGGCATCAAGGACAACTCAAGAGTCCAGCACGTCCAAGTAAACGTGCCCGTTGTCACGTAGATAGTTTCCCACAGAGCTGTGCATTTTTAATAAACAGAAGTTAAAAACAAGCCTGGGCTGTGCATACCACAGGGGAGGTGGGGATGCTGCAAGGGCCACCTCTCTCAGCCTGCCCCATCCCTGTTACCTTCCTTGGGCTGCATCCCCGGGAGCAGGGAGCAAAGAGAGTTTGAGGGAGGCCAAGGATGTGTTGTGCTGAGGGAGCTCTTTTTTCATCCTTGGTTTTGCCCTTCTGTGCACAAGCCCAGCACATTCCTCCATTGCCCAAGTTCAGCCTCCCAGGCATCCTCATTCCCTTCCTTATTCTGGTTATCACCTGGGAAAATTTTCTCCGTGATTTCTGATTTCTCCTATTCATCACCCCACCACCTGTAGGACAATTGCTGTGCAACAGCTCGGTAACAGCAATAAAAGACCAGGTGACAAAAGCTGTGACACAGAGGGTGAAAGTTCTCGCAGTGAAATCCACCTTCCAACCAGAACAGTGACAAATGTTCTTTAGCTGCCTCCCATGACGTGAGCCAAAAGGCCAGTCACCTCAAGGGCTACACACCTCAAGTGTATAGCTGTGCAAGATCCTCTTGCATCCCTTGAAGGAAACCTGCATCTGCTGCTCTCTTTTCTTTTTTGTACCAGGGAGCCCAGAACTGGACACAGTACGCCAGGGGGAGTGAGGCCTGTCCAGAGCAGAGTGGAGGGGGAGGATCACCTCCCTTGCCCTGCTGGCCACGCTCCTTTTAATGCACCCCAGGATGCCATTGGCCTTCTTGGCCACCAGGGCACACTGCTGGCTCGTGGCCAACGTGTCATCCATCAGGACACCCAGGTCCTTCTCTGCAGAGCTCCTCTCCAGCAGCTCATGTCCCAGCTTGTACTGATATTTGCGTTTAGTCCACAAGAACTAGGTGAGCTCTGAGCTGCTCAGCACTGTCACCCTTTGCTGAACTACATCACCCTCCCAATGTCCCTTCCCATCCCAATCTGTGCAGTAAGACAGACAAGGATCCAGACAGTCACCCTTTGGTTCCCCTCCCTGAGCTACGCACTCAGCGCTGCAGGATACCGCTCTGTGATTCTGTGGTTCTCACAGGCCACAGCAAGTCCTTCCTCCTATTGCCCTCGTTAGGAGCTGCTTGGATCTTTAGCAGGGTCTGCTATGATAGGACAAGGGGAAATGGTTTCCAACTAAAGGAGGGGAGATTCTGATTCCATATAAGGAAGAAGTTTTTACACTAAGGGTGGTGAGGCACGGACACAGGTTGCTCAGGGAAGAAGCGGATGTCCCATCCACACATCTCTTACATCCCTCCAGAGAAGGAAACTTCATGAAGTAAAACCATCTCCAACACTGCCCCTAAACGTGTCTGTGCTTCTGTGCTTCTTGTTCAGGAGGACGGGGTAGAAGAAGTGAAGGAAGCCAGAGATCACTGGGGGCAAAGAAGGCAAGAAAGAGACGTACAGGTGAGCACCTGGTGGCTGGGAGTGCTGTGCTCTGCCCTGAGCAAACGGCCAACAGAAAGCAGGGTGATCTCATAACCTGGCGTCCAGCCTGACAACTCCTTTCTCCTCTAACTCCACGCTTCAGAGCTCGATTCCCTCAGGCCAGTTTCTTCCACTGCACTGAGACGGAGCTGAAGCTCCCGGTGAGGACAGCCACCACTGCTGAGTGCGAGTACTCCTTCTGGCAACGCCGCCTGCCTGACGGGATCCCTGCTGGATGGATGGAGGCTGGGCCGGCATTCGACATCCGTGCTATGCTGAGCAATCTTGAGGCCGTTCACTGCCTGCATTTCCCGTGTCTCACAGGGAACGCAGTGAGGATGACAGCTTGGTGGCTGAAGCAGCCCTGGGGGAACATAGGCACCCTCCCCAGGAGGGCAAGTTGACCCATGACACACTTTGACCATTCACTGAGGGGAATGTGAACACATCTGAGATGCATATCACTGAATCATAGAATGGTTTGGGTTGGAAGGGACCGTTAAGGTCATCTAGTTCCAAATCCTCTGCTATAGGCAGGGACACCTCCCTCTAGAGCAGGCTGCTCACAGCCCACTCAACCTGGCCTTGAACACCTCCAGGGAAGGAGCAACCATAATGTCAGTTGGAATACAAGTTCCATTCAAGAGTTCTGCAATTTTGACAGTCCCTGCACTCTGCTAGTCTTACAGGTCAGCAGCAATTGTTCTAATACAAACAAATCTTGTGGTCTCCACTTCTACGATATCCAAAATAAAACACTGCAAACATATCAGGCAAAGCAGAGTAATTACTCGGAATGTTTAAAATACTTTTTGCATACCGTAAAGTATTTT
>NW_018364629.1:16379-18152 GCF_002078875.1 Numida meleagris | reverse complement strand
AAGGGGAATGAGAAGGGGACTGGAGGGAGATACCCAAGGGAAAGGGGAAGGGGTATTTGAATGGGACTAGTGGGAGATGACGCAGGGGAAGGAAAAGAGGAGTGGGAATGGGCCTGGAGGGAGATGCTTCTGGGAAAGGGAAAAGGGAATGGGAAAGGGACTGGAGGGAAATGCTGTAGGGCAAGGGTAAGGGGAATGGGAAAGGGACTGGAGGGAGATGCCGAGGAGGTAGGACAGTGAGATTGGAAGGGGTCTTCTGGGAGATGCCGCAGGGGAAGGGGAAAGTGAATGGGAAGGGGACTGAAGGGAGCTGGTTCAGGGGAAGGAGAAGGGGAATGAGAAGGGGACTTGAGGGTGATGCTACACGGGAAGGGGAATGGGAATGGGAATGGGAATGGAGGGAGATGACGTAGCGGAAGGGGAAGGGGAATGGGAAGGGGACTGGAGGGAGATGCTGCAGCGGATGGGCAAGGGGACTGGAAGGAGATTCCACTGGAGAATGGGAAAGGGAAGGGTAAGGGGACTGGAGGGAGATGCCGCAAGGGAATGGGAATGGGAATTGGAAGGGGACTGCTGGGAGGTGCTGCAGGGGAAGGTGAAGGGGAGTGGAGGAAGATGCCGCTGGGGAAGGGGAAGGGGAATGGGAATGGGACTTGAGGGAGATGCTGTAGGGCAAAGGGAAATGGGAAGGGGAAGGGGAATGGGATGGGATGGGGACTAGAGGGAGATGGCACAGGGCAAGGGGAAGGGGAATGGGAAAGGGACTGGAGGGCGATGCTTCAGGGGAGGGGAAAAGGGAATGGAAAAGGGACTGGAGGGAAATGCCACAGGGCAAGGGGAAGGGGAATGGGAAGGGGACTGGAGAGAGATGCCGCAGGGGAAGGGGAAGGGGTAGGGAACTGGTGAGAGAGGGTGCAGGGGAAGGGGAAGGGGAAGGGGAAGGGGACTGGAGTCAGATGCCATAGGGTAAGGGTATGGGGAATGGAACTGGAAGGAGAGTGTGCAGGGGAAGGAGAAAGGGAATGGGGAGGAAACTGGAGGGAGATTCTGCAGGGGAAGGGGAAGAGGAATGGGAAGGGGACTGGAGAGAGATGCCATAGGGGAAGGGGAATGGGAAGGGGACTGGAGGGAGTTTCCACAGGGGAAGGGGATTGGGGAGAGACTGGCGGGAGATGCTAAAGGGGAATGGGCATGGAAGTGGAGGGAGATGCCACAGGTGAAGAGGAAGGGGAATGGGAAGGGGTTTGGTGCATGATTCCACAGGGGAAGGTGTACACGAATGGGAAGAGGGCTGTAGGGAGTTTCCACTGCGAAAGGGCAAGGGGAATCGGACGGGGTCTGGAGGGAGATGTCACTGGGGAAGTGGAATGGAACTGGAGGGAGGTGGCGCAGGGGTAGGGGAATTGCAATGAGAAGTTGAGTGGAGGGAGAGGCTGCAGGAGTAGGGGAAGGGGAATGGGAAGGGTAATGGAGGGACATGCCACAGGCAAAAGGGAAGCAGAATGGGATGGGGACTTGAGAATTATGCCGTATGGGAAGGGGAATGGGATGGGCACTGGAGGCTGATGCTGCAGGGGAGGGGGAATGGGAATGGGAAGGGATGTGGGGGGAGATTCCGCAGGGGAAGGGGAAGGGGAACGGGAAGGGGACTGTAGGGTGATGCTGTTTTGGACAGGGAATGGGAAGGGGATTGGAGGGAGATGCCGCAGGGGAAGGGGAAGGGGATTGGGAAGGGGAATGGTGGGAAGTGCCATCGGGGAGTGGGAAGGGGAC
>NW_018364629.1:5328-8265 GCF_002078875.1 Numida meleagris | reverse complement strand
GCAGCACCCAACCGCTCACCTTTCTGCTGTAGTAAGGCTGCATGTTGTGGAGCAGCACCGAGAGCAGCTGATCCAATGCATGATATCCTGAGCAACGAGCAGTACCAGAACATCCAAGCAATGCCCACCACGCAGGAGCAGATGCGGCTCCTCTACAGCTTCATGCCCAGCCAGGTCATTGCCTGCAAGGACTTCTTCCTTGACATGCTGGAGGAAACCAACAGACACTTCAGTCAGGACCTGCAGAGACACTGCAAACCATCTCGGGGAGGTTCCCAGTGAGCGTGGCCCATGGAAGCCTTGGGGAGGATGAGCCCCTGGATGGGCTCTAAATGAGTCCAGGAGCCCGGAGCCTGGGCTGTCCTAAACCCAACCGATCTGCAGGAGATCTCCCTTGACACCTGTCTTGTCCTAAGCCTAACTCTAACCCTAACCTTAATTGTTCCTGATTCTAACCAAAACCCAAACCCTTACTTAGCATCTGCTAAGATGTTAAACTATCCCTAACTCAAGTTGCTCCAGGGGAAGTTTAGGTTGCATATCAGGAGAAACTTCTTTACAGAAGGGGTTGTTAAGCACTGGAACAGGCTCCCCGGGGAGATGGTTGAGTCACCATCCCTGAATGTGTTTAAAAGCCATCTGGATCTGGTGGTCAGGGACACGATTTAGCAGTGGGTTGTTAGAGTTATGGTAGTACAGTTAGGTTGAGGGTGGACTTGATGATCTTGAAGGTCTTTTTCAGCCTGAGGAATTCTATGATTCTATGATTCTAACACTATCTGAAACCCTAAGTTGTCCTAACCCATCCCCTAACTGATCTTAACCAAAAGCCTAAACCAAATTTATCCTAACCCATACTTTAACTCTTCTTGGTTCAAACCCTATCCCTATCCATAACCCTAATGCTAAGACAAAACCTAATCCTAATGCTAACCCTAATCCTAACACTAACCCTTATCCAAATTGGTCCAAACCATAACCCTAAACCTATCCCTAACCGTAAACCTAATCCTACGTTATCCTAACCATAATTCTAATTGATCCTGAAACGAACCATAACCCTAAAGCTAACCCTAAGTTATACTAACCCTAGCACAAATTGTTTCTTAACCTAACCCTAGGTGTTACCCTCCCTAACTGTAACCCTAAAGCTAATTGATCCGAACCCTAAACGTAACCCAAATGCTAACCCTAACCCTAACCTGAATTGATTCTAACCATAAATTTAGCACTAACACTAACCCTTATTGGACGTAATCCTAGCCCTGACCCTAAACCTAACTCTAAACCTAACACTAAATATATCTAACCCTAACACAAACCCTATCCCTAAACCAAACTGATTCGAACCCTAACCCGAATATTAGCAATAAACTTAACCCTACCCCACACCTGAATTAACCCCAATTCTAGCAGTATCCCTAACCCTAAATGGTCCTAACACAAATCCTAATCCAAAACTTAACCCTAAACCCAGCCCCAAACCTAACCCTAACTCTAACACTAAACTAAAGTTAAACATATCCAAACACTAGCCTAACCCTAAATCAAATCCTAAAGCCTTACCCTAACCCCAACTTAAAAGTTGTCGCAACGCACACAACAAAGTCACACGCTGTACCAATGTGGTTATCGCGTAGTGCTTAATTTATTGCAATTCGACTACAACATTTAGAGAGCATCAGGTAGGCGTTGTGCGCTACAACACTGCTAATTGGACAGCGGATATCATCACGTAGGCATTCTTGCAGTTAGATAGTGGTTAGCAGTCCTGTAAAGCACAACCTGGAGGCGTAGATGTTCGACCTTGCAACACAGCAGCTGTTCCTCGTCTCAGGCCTCCAAGGACACTCCAGGGATTACTCGAGTATGTTCTAATAAATATGCCCATTGTCCATCAAATACTTCCCACAAAAAGTGAACACTAACATTAATCCCTTACCATCTCCATAACCCTAATTGTAAACCTAAACCAATTTGATCCTAACACTAACTATAATACCAGTAAATCTTACCCATAACGCTAACCTTAAACATAACCTTAACTGGTCCAAACCCTAACCCAAATCCTAACCCTAACGCTAAGCTTGCCCTAACCCCAACCCTAACCCTAACCCTAACGTTAACCCTAACCCTAACCCTAACCCTAACCCTAACCCTAACCCTAACCCTAACCCTAACCCTAACCCTAACCCTAGCCCTAGCCTTTACCCTAACGCTAACCCTATCCCTACCCTAACCCTAACACTACCCTAACCCTAGCCCTAACCCTAACCCAAGCTAACCGAAGCCCTAACCCTAACCGTAACTCTAACCCTAACTCTATCCCTAACCCTAACCCAAAGGGAGATTGAAGCCAGATGTTTCTGCCTGTGGCACTGATTTCTTTATTCAACAATATAAAAGCTGGACTCTCTTGTAGTGAAGTTGGAGACTTCACCTAGGAGTGGACACACTACGTAGGACCTCCCAATTGCTAGGAAAGGCTCTTCAAATCCTCGCTGTAACCGGGGCTCCCCAGCAACTGCGGATCTGGATGATGCTCAAGTAGTAGGGCAACTGGTGATGTGTCTTTCTTAATCACTATACCTATCCTCATGTAGTAATGGTTAGGTGCATTGCCTTGTCCTGTTTTATTCATGCTGTACCATTTCACCTTTTCTCTCATTGGTTTAAACTTCGTGTCTGTGACCTTTGTGCTGTCCCCATCCACTGGCAAAGCAGGTATACGGACAGAAATTATCAGAGAAATGGGGATAAATACACAAAAATTGAAACACGCATTCTGATTACCTCATGCATCCTACACCAGATGACTCAAATACCACACCTGCTACCGCCTCTTTCACAATGAGATTGCATCTATGTGAGAAGTAAGTTTTTGATAAGAAAGATCTGACTTACAAGTTTGTAATTTGAGGGAAAGGGCTGAGGTGG
>NW_018364629.1:0-3516 GCF_002078875.1 Numida meleagris | reverse complement strand
AGCCAAGCAGATTTTTGTTCGTTATTATTATTTTTTATTACTTTTTTTTTTATGGCTCTCATTCACCACTGGAAAAAGAGGCACAGCTAATGGTGGTGACTATGTTGAAAAACAGAGTTCTGTAGCTGAGAATTCACTCTGTGTATCTGCTGCAGGAAAGAAATAGGAGGTATTCCTTTCGGAGTGATCTACTTACATCAGTAAGCCATTATCCTCATAATGCAGTAATACTGATAATAGGAACAGGAAAAAAAAAAAAAAAACAGATTCTCAGAGTATCTTTTGTGGGGATGGAACTACAAAACCTGCACTATGCAGTCAGCTGCACTTATTTCCCTGGGAAGGAACAGATCCAACTAGAAAGGCCATGACCGCTCCAGGCAGTCAGACTAGATCAGCATTTCAGAGCACACAGCCTTGGAATAAATCTTAAGGATAAACCAAATTGCATCTCTGTTCCAGCAAATTTTTTCTTCAATATACATGAATAGACCGGGAGGCAGTAATCCTACAGATTCACTTGTAACATTGTGCCTTACAGTAAAAAGAGAAGCAGGACGTTTAAAACTTTGGCAGGCACAGAACCTCTAGCACTGAGGTGAACAGTTCTGCCCTCTTGACAGCCTGTCATAATTCGTGTGTCTGCACGAGATGCAGTGCCACTCACTTGACAGAGCGACCACACGTATTCAGGGTGCTTACAAGAGACCCTCCGAGGTAGAAAGCTGCTCGCTGAGGTGAAGCTCTGGCATGAGGCGGGGGAGGCTCGATACACCGAGAGCAATTGAGTGTCTGAAGAAAGGAACAGAAGGAATATACTTTACTGGAATCTATCAGATGTCAATATTCATGAAAAACATAGTGTATGTGTAGTACAAAAAGCGACACAGGATCAATTTGCAACTATTTATTCCACTATCTTAATGATGATTGCTGTTATACAAACTCTACGTATTTTTTAATACGGCTTTTAAAAAAAAAACACTATTTAATTTCCTCCCCCAGTGTGCCACCAAATTAAGGTTTATTTGCGACACAACGTTCCATTTGAATCTGAGAGACAGGATGTCTCAGGAGCAGAGGCAAGCAAACTATGCACTCCAAGAAGCACAGAGGGTTATGGGTTTTATTCAGCATACACACACTCACTGGCATCCACTGCAGATAATCCCATAAGTGGCAAGCAGAAACTCCCTAAGCAAGTGCACTCTCACTTACTGACCCTTGAGAGATGGCAAACCACCAAAAGGAGAGAGAAGGGCCATGCTGGCAGTGGATGTGTTAGGCAGTGCCAGCAGGGCGGCCCCTGCTTCAAGGGGCACTTCTCCTCCCTCCCACCACAGCCTCTCTCCTGCTTTGATTCTGCCCAGGGTCTGCAGGGTTTGCTCCACTTGCACGCCGTACCCCCGCTGCCAAAGCGTAATACAGTGCCCAAGTGGAACACTTGCTGGAATAACAAGTCCTTGTGAAAACAAGATAAACTACCAAGGTCAGCTCTCTCTACAAAACAAGGTATTTGCAGTTAGAGCCACAAATATCAGTTCCGTTAAAACAATCAGAATACTTTTTTCCACCCAAGGATCTTTCTTCAGTCAGGGGCCTTTAGGTCCCCAACACGTGCCACCCCGTGATCCTGGGTTGGAACACACTGATACTGTAGTACTGTTGCCGCAAGTCCACAAGAAACACTTAGCATCACTTGTTGTACAAGTTGTAAAAAGCATCTAATACAGAAGAGTGAGGAATCATAGGCCCAAGATACCACCTGTCAGTATCAACTTTATCAGCAGTCCCCATCCCCAGTCCCAGTCTGGAAAAGGATTTCATCCCGAGGACTCCCACAGCTGGGCAGCAAGGTCTTGTAATTCATTCCGGTGTCTACAAGCTTTTACAAGTTGGGGTCCAGACAGAACTCTGGCGTTGCCACAAGTCCCAGCCAAAGCCGTCCTGAGTTACATGAACATCCAGTTCAGCTGGGAGGGTAGGATCAAATATACCCAGGGCCTGGGCTTGTTTAACAGCCAGTTTCGCCTGTTGGAAAGCCTCGTGTTCCGTTCTCCCCCAGTCCCATAGTTGCCCCTTTTTTGTGAGTTTTTATAATTGTCTCAGCAGCTGTGCTAAATGAGGTATAAAGGAATGCCAATATCCCAATATACCCAAGAACTCCTGCAGCTGCTTTGGTGTCGTAGGGACTGGGAATGCCTGAACCTTATCTATGACAGCACTGGGTAGTACTTGGGTCTTTCCTGACCAAACTACCCCCAGGAATTTCACAGACAGGCCCAGACCCTGCACCTTCTGGGGGTTTATAGCCCATCCTTTTTCCTGCAGATAGGTAGTGAATGAATCTGCTGCCTGCCCTACTGCCTCCAGTGAGTCAGATGTCAACATGAGATCATCAATACAGTGATACAAGCTAACAGTGTTAGGTTTTTCCCAATTTCCCAGGTCACGCACCACTAGGTTATGGCAATATGTTGGCAAATGTATGTACCCTGTGGCAGGACCTGAAAAGTCCACTGCCTGCCTCCCCATGTAAATGTGAACTGGTCTTGCGATTCTTCAGCAATTGCAATACTGAAGAATGCATTCACCAAGTCTAAGACACAATGGTAGGTTTTTATTTCCCTACTCAATGCGTCCATTAGGGAGGCAATATTGGGTATGGCTGCGTGAACAGGCGGCGTGACCTTATCTAACTCTCTATAATCTATGGTCATTCTCCATGTGCCATCTGACTTCCGCACTGGCCATATGGGGGAATTATATGGGCTATGTGCAGGTCTTATGTTGTCACATTTCAGTGGGAAGGCAACGCCTGTGCCTCTTTGGAGGAGAGAACCTATACCTTTGCTATTTGGTCTGTGTCATTCCCTGACCAGTCCTTGCAGGTCACTGCAGAGAAAGTAGGTCCCAACATGCAGCGAAAGCTCTCTTCACCTGTGTCTGATCACACTTGTGCCTGCAGGCCCTCTTGGTGGATTGCCACCGTGGAATCCTGTCCCTGAGCCTGGGCTGGATGCCAGAGGTAAGTCACCAGTCTTCATCTCATGATCTCTGACCATATTTGGTTGTGGTAGTTCAGTAAGGCTCAGCTTTTCACTGCCCAGTGATTTCTTCATGAGAAGCTTGGGTGTTCACTGTTTCTTGGGTGCTACATGCTTCCAGTGTCCTGTTGGCCTTGTCTCTGTACATCAGAGATCTTCCTAGTAAGAAAACCTTGAGGGGCCAAATGTTCTTTCATGCTGTCTCTGAGGATTGTTTCATGTGGCCCAGAGAGAGTATCTGGAAAGCTGCTGAGTGCCAGCAAACTGCTCACCTGGCCCCTCTGCAACTTCACAACTTTCAGCCCGGGTCTGGGTGCCACGTCATGACCTGAGCCCCTTCCAGTCACTGCAGGTCCCTACCTCTTCCTTAGAAGAGGTAGATCACAACACGCAATGGGAACCTTTCTCACTGGTGCTTGATTACAGCTGTGCCTATAAGCAGTGGCTTGCCAAAGCCTCAGCATAATCC
>NW_018364628.1:78560-78900 GCF_002078875.1 Numida meleagris | reverse complement strand
CTACCCCCTCCCCCCCCACGCCGAGGAACTCTCCCAACCCCGCGTCACCCTGACCTGCCTGGCCCGCGGCTTCCGCCCTCGCGACATCGAGATCCGTTGGCTCCGCGACCACCAGAACGTGCCGGCCACCGACTACGTCACCACCGGCGTCTTGGCCGAGGAGTGCGGCGATGCCGCCGGCGCCGACGGCGACACCTACTTCGTCTACAGTAAGATGAGCGTGCCCACCTCCAGCTGGCGCGGCGGCACCGTCTACGCGTGCATGGCGGTGCACGAGGCGCTGCCCATGCGCTTCAGCCAGCGCACCCTGCAAAAACTGCCCGGTAAATAAAGTGATGGG
>NW_018364628.1:74535-75575 GCF_002078875.1 Numida meleagris | reverse complement strand
TTTCCCCTTCCAGGACCTGACCTGAGTCACCTCTTTCTCCCCTTCCAGGACCTGAATTGCCACTTTCAACCCCAAAACAACCCCAAATCCACCCCCAAAATGACCACATTTTTCCCCCCGGCTTCTCACTTTCCCCTTCCAGGACCCGACTACTCCCTTTCCCCTTCCAGGACCTGACCTGAGTCTCCTCTTTCTCCCCTTCCAGGACCTGAGACACCCCTTTTCCCCCCTTCCAGGACCTGAATGCCCACTTTCAACCCCAAAACAACCCCAAAACGACCCCGAAACAACCTCAAACTTCCCCCAATTCCCCACTGGCTTCTCACTTTCCCCTTCCAGGACCTAAACTTCCCTTTCCCCTTCCAGGACCTGACCTGAGTCACCTCTTTCTCCCCTTCCAGGACCTGAGACACCCCTTTTTCCCCCTTCCAGGACCTGAATAGCCACTTTCAACCCCAAAACAACCCCAAAACGACCCCGAATCTACCCCAAAATATCCTCAACAGCCACGAAGAATGACCGCTTTCCCCTTCCAGGACCCGACTTCTCCCTTTCCCCTTCCAGGACCTGACCTGCGTCTCCTCTTTCTCCCCTTCCAGGACCTGAGACACCTCCTTTTCCCCCTTCCAGGACCTGAATAGCCACTTTCAACCCCAAAATGACCCCAAAATGACCCCGAATCTACCCCAAAATATCCTCAACAGCCACGAAGAATGACCGCTTTCCCCTTCCAGGACCCGACTTCTCCCTTTCCCCTTCCAGGATCTGACCTGAGTCACCTCTTTCTCCCCTTCCAGGACCTGAATTGCCACTTTCAACCCCAAAACAACCCCAAATCCACCCCAAATCCCCCCCCCAACTACCCACAATCCCCACGAAGAATCACCGCTTTCCCCTTCCGGGATCTCATTCTTTGCTTTCCCCTTCCAGGACCCACCTCCCCGCCACAGATCTACCCCCTCCCCCCCCACGCCGAGGAACTCTCCCAACCCCGCGTCACCCTGACCTGCCTGGCCCGCGGCTTCCGCCCTCGCGACATC
>NW_018364628.1:65783-67850 GCF_002078875.1 Numida meleagris | reverse complement strand
GGAGTAATTGGGATTTAATGGGGGAAATTGGGATTTAATGGGGGAAACTGGGATTCTCTGGGGTGATAGTGGGGAAATCCCATCAAATTTGGGGGGGAAATGGGGAGAAACTGGGAGGAACTGGGATTTAATGGGGTGATATTGGGGAAATCGTGCCAGATTTTGGGGAGAAATTGGGAAAACTTGGGATTTAATGGGTGAAATTGGGATTTAATGGGGGAAATTGGGATTCTGTGGGGTGATAGTGGGGAAATCCCATCGAATTTGGGGGGGAAATGGGAAGAAACTGGGATAAACTGGGAAGAACTGGGATTTAATGGGGTGATAGTGGGGAAATCTCATCATATTTGGGGGAGAAATCGGGAAAAATTGGGATTTAATGGGGGAAATTGGGATTCTTTGGGTGATAGTGGGGAAATCCCATCAAATCTGGGGGGGGAAATGGGGAGAAACTGGGATAAACTGGGAGGAACTGGGAAGAACTGGGATTTAATGGGGTGATAGTGGGGAAATCCCATCAAATTTGGGGGAGAAATCGGGAAAAACTGGAATTTAATGGGGGAAATTGGGATTTAATGGAGGAAATTGGGATTCTCTGGGGTGATAGTGAGGAAATCCCGTCGAATTTTGGGGGGAAATGGGAAGAAACTGGGATAAACTGGGAGGAACTGGGAAGAACTGGGATTTAATGGGGTGATAGTGGGGAAATCCCATCAAATTTGGGGGAGAAATTGGGATTTAATGGGGGAAATTGGGATTTAATGGGGGAAATTGGGATTCTCTGGGGGGATAGTGGGGAAATCCCATCGAATTTTGGGGGGAAATGGAAAGCAACTGGGATAAACTGGGAGGAACTGGGATTCTCTGGGGTGATAGTGGGGAAATCCCATCAAATTTGGGGGAGAAATCGGGAAAAATTGGGATTTAATGAGGGAAATTGGGATTTAATGGGGGAAATTGAGATTCTGTGGGGTGATAGTGGGGGAATCCCATCAAATTTGGGGGGGAAATTGGGATAAATTGGGATTTAATGGGAGGAACTGGGATTTAATGGGGTGATAGTGGGGAAATCCTGCCAGATTTTGGGGGGAAATCGGGAAAAGCTGGAAATTAATGGGGGAAATTGGGATTTAATGGGGGAAATTGAGATTCTCTGGGGTGATAGTGGGGGAATCCCATCAAATTTGGGGGGGAAATGGAAAGAAACTGGGATAAACTGGGAGGAACTGGGATTTAATGGGGTGATATTGGGGAAACCATGCCAGATTTTGGGGAGAAATTGGGAAAAATTGGGATTTAATGGGGGAAACTGGGATTTAATGAGGGAAATTGAGATTCTGTGGGGTGATAGTGGGAAAATCCCATCGAATTTTGGGATGATATGGGAAGAAACTGGGATAAACTGGGAAGAACTGGGATTTAATGGGGTGATATTGGGGAAATCCTGCCTGATTTTGGGGAGAAATTGGGAAAAATTTGGATTTAATGGGGGAAATGGGGATTCTCTGGGGTGATAGTGGGGAAATCCCATCGAATTTGGGGGGGGGAATGGGGAGAAACTGGGATAAACTGGGATAAACTGGGAAGAACTGGGATTTAATGGGGTGATAGTGGGGAAATCCCATCAAATTTGGGGGGAAATTGGGAAAAATAGGGATTTAATGGGGGAAATTGGGATTTAATGGGGGAAATTGGGATTCTCTGGGGTGATAGTGGGGAAATCCCGTCGAATTTTGGGGGGAAATGGGAAGAAACTGGGATAAACTGGGAGGAACTGGGAAGAACTGGGATTTAATGTGATACTGGGGAAATCCTGTCAGATTTTGGAGAGAAATCGGGAAAAATTGGGATTTATTGGGGGAAATTGGGATTCTCTGGGGTGATAGTGGGGAAATCCCATCGAATTTTGGGGGGAAATGGGGAGAAACTGGGATAAACTGGGAGGAACTGGGAAGTGGCGCGACCCACGCGTGCATGGCGGTGTGTGTAATAAAGGCCACGCGGCCCCACGGCGACGGAGCGACGGGTGTTGGCGGCGCCGGGTGTTGTCGGGGTTTTGTTTGGGGT
>NW_018364628.1:60422-61448 GCF_002078875.1 Numida meleagris | reverse complement strand
GGCTGAAAGGAGGAGGGACTTCCGGTGAAAGGGGAGGGGCTTGATGTGGCGTCCATGTTGAGGCGGGGGGACTTCCGGTGGCGGCCATCTTGGCTGTCCCAGTGGGGTGCACAATGGGACGACCCCTTGGCAGCCATCTTGTCTCAGCGGGTTGAGCCCCTGTCGGCCATCTTGGATGAGGGCGGCGGCCATCTTGGTTCCATGGGTTGAGCCCCTGCCGGCCATCTTGGATGAGGGCGGCAGCCATCTTGGCTCAATGGGTTGAGCCCCAGTCGGCCATCTTGGATGAGGGCGGCGGCCAGCTTCTCTCACTGCATTGTCCTCTCCCCCTTGGCGTCCATCTTGACTGAGGGCAGTGGCCATTTTGTTTCCTAGTAGCCAGGTCAATGGGTTGACCACTTGGCGGCCATCTTGACTCAGTGCATTGACCCCCAGTCGGCCATCTTGGCTGAGGGCAGCAGCCACCTTCTCTTCTCCCCCTTGGCGGCCATCTTTGTTGAGGGCTGCAGCCATTTTGGTTCCTAGTAGCCAAGTCGACAGGTTGACCACTTGGTAGCCATCTTGGCTCAATGAGTTGACCCCCAGTCGGCCATCTTGGCTGAGGGCAGCAGCCACCTTCTCTCAATGGTCGACTCCCCCAACCTTTGGCGGCCATCTTTGTTGAGGGCGGCGGCCATTTTGTTTCCTAGTAGCCAAGTCGACGGGTTGACCACTTGGCAGCCATCTTGGCTCCATGACTTGACCCCCAGTCGGCCATCTTTGCTGAGGGCAGCAGCCATTTTGGTTCCTAGTAGCCAAGTCGACGGGTTGACCACTTGGTAGCCATCTTGGCTCAATGAGTTGACCCCCAGTCGGCCATCTTGCCTGAGGGCAGCAGCCACCTTCTCTCAAAGGTCGACTCCCCCAAACTTTGGTGGCCATCTTGGCTGAGGGCGGAGGCCATTTTGGTTCCTAGTAGCCAAGTCGACGGGTTGACCACTTGGCAGCCATCTTGGCTGAGGGCAGCAGCCACCTTCTCTCAATGGT
>NW_018364628.1:51673-53763 GCF_002078875.1 Numida meleagris | reverse complement strand
CACCGAGGGGGGGGGTGAGTCTGTGAGTTGATGTGGGGCGGCTGTGGGGTCCCTGTGGCTCTCTATGGGTCTCAATGGGGCTCTATGGGGCTCTATGGGGCACTGTGGGTCTCTATGGGGCTCTATGGGGCACTGTGGGTCTCTATGGGGCTCTATGGGGCAGCTATGTGTCTCTATGGGGGCACTTATGGGTCACTGTAGGCTCTCTCTATGGGTCTCTATGTGTCTCTGTGGGGCTCTATGGGTCTCTATGGGTCTCTATGGGTCTCCATGGGTCTCTATGGGGCAGCTATGGGGCAGCTATGGGGCACTATGGGTCTCTATAGGTCTCTGTGGGTCGCTATGGGTCTCTATGGGGCTCTATGAGACTCTAAGTGTCTCTATGGGTCTCTATGGGTCTCTGTGGCTCTCTATGGGGCTCTATGGGTCTCCATGGGTCTCCATGGGTCTCTATGGGGCTCTATGGGGCACTGTGGGTCTCTATGGGGCTCTATGGGGCTGTATGGGGCAGCTATGTGTCTCTATGGGGGCACTTATGGGTCACTGTAGGCTCTCTCTATGGGTCTCTATGGGTCTCTGTGGGTCTCTATGGGTCTCTATGGGTCTCCATGGGTCTCTATGGAGCAGCTATGGGGCAGCTATGGGGCACTATGGGTCTCTATGGGTCTCTATGGATCTCTATGGGTCTCTATGGGTCTCTATGGGTCTCCATGGGTCTCTATGGGTCTCTGTGGGGTCGCTATAGGGCTCTGTGGGTCGCTATGGGTCTCTATGGGGCTCTATGGGGCACTGTGGGTCTCTATGGGGCTCTATGGGGCTCTATGGGGCAGCTATGGGGCGCTATGGGTCTCTATGTGTCCCTATGGGTCTCTATGGGTCTCTATGGGTCTCCATGGTTCTCTATGGGTCTCTATGTGTCTCTATGGGTCTCTGTGGGTCTACCATGGGTCTCTATGGGGCAGCTATGGGGCAGCTATGGGGCACTATGGGTCTCTATGGGTCTCTATGGATCTCTATGGGTCTCTGTGGGTCTCTATGGGTCTCTATGGGGATCTGTGGGTCTCTATGTGGCACTGTGGGTCTCTCTATGGGGCTCTATGGGGCTCAATAGGTCTCTATGGGTCTCTATGGGGTCGCTATAGGGTTCTGTGGGTCTCTATGGGTCGCTATGGGTCTCTATGGGGCACTACGCGTTTCTATGGGTCTCTGTGGGTCTCTGTGGGGCACTGTGGGTCTCTCTGTGCGGCTCTATGGGGTCTCTATGGGGTCTCTATGGGGCTCTATGGGGCGCTATGGGGCACTTAGGGGTCACTGTAGGCTCTCTCTATGGGTCTCTGTGGGTCTCTATGGGGCATTATGGGTCTTTATGGGTCTCTGTGGGTCTCTGTGGGGCAGCTATGGGGCACTATGAGTCTCTATGGGGTCGCTATAGGGCTCTGTGGGTCTCCATGGGTCTCTATGGGTCGCTATGGGTCTCTATGGGGCACTACTCTATGTGTCTCTATGGGTCTCTATGGGTCTCTATGGGTCTCTATGGGGCAGCTATGTGGCTCTATGGGTCTCTGTGGGTCTCTATGGGGCTCTATGGGGTTCTATGGGGCAGCTATGGGTCTCTATGGGTCTCTATGAGGCTCTATGGGGCGCTATGGGGCACTGTGGGGCTCTATGGGTCTCTATGGGGCTCTATGTGGCTCTATGGGGCACCATGGGGTTCTATGGGGCAGCTATGCTGCGCTATGGGGCACTTTGGGGCTCTATGGGTCACCTATGAGGTTCTATGGGGCAGCTACGGGTCTCTATGGGTCTCTATGGGTCTCTATGGGATCTCTATGGGGCTCTATGGGTCTCTATGGGTCTCTATGGGGCAGCTATGGGTCTCTATGGGTCTCTATGGGGCGCTATGGGGCTCTATGGGGTTCTATGGGGCAGCTATGGGTCGCTATGGGGCACTTGTGGGTCACTGTGGGCTGTCTGTGTGGGTCTCCTTTTAAGCAGGGAAACCCTGTTCGATTTCAGGCAAACACGACGATTTGGGGTGAAAAACCCCAAATTTTGGACAATTTGGGGTGGAAATGCTCAATTTTGGGTTG
>NW_018364628.1:46737-47685 GCF_002078875.1 Numida meleagris | reverse complement strand
TTTTTGTGTGAGTGTTTTTTTGTCTGTTTTTCTCGTGCTGTAAAATGGAATAAACTGATCCGTGGGTCGGCCCACCGAGGGGGGGGGTGAGTCTGTGAGTTGATGTGGGGCGGCTGTGGGGTCTCTATGGGGCTCTGTGGGTCTCTGTGGGTCGCTATGGGTCTCTATGGGTCTCTATGTGTCTCTATGGGTCTCTCTATGAGGCTCTATGGGGCAGGGATGGGGCAGCTATGGGGCACTATGGGGCACTTACGGGTCACTGTAGGGTCTCTATGGGTCTCTGTGTCTCTATAGGTCTCTATGGGTCTCTATGGGGTCGCGATAGGGCTCTGTGGGTCTCCATGGGTCTCTATGGGTCGCTATGGGTCTCTATGGGGCACTGTGGGTCTCTCTGTGCGGTTCTATGGGGTCTCTGTGGGGTCTGTATGGGGCTCTATGGGGCACTATGGGGCATTATGGGGCTCTGTGGGTCTCCATGGGTCTCTATGGGTCTCTCTGTGCTGCTCTATGGGGTCTCTATGGGGTCTCTATGGGGACTCTATGGGGCTCTATGGGGCGCTATGGGGCACTTAGGGGTCACTGTAGGCTCTCTCTATGGGTCTCTATGGGGCATTATGGGTCTCTATGGGTCTCTGTGGGTCTCTATGGGGCAGCTATGGGGCTCTATGGGGTCTCTGTGGGACTCTCTATTGGGTCTCTATGGGTCTCCATGGGTCTCTATGGGTCTCTATGGGGTCGCCATAGGGCTCTGTGGGTCTCCATGGGTCTCTGTGGGTCGCTATGGGTCTCTATGGGGTCTATGGGGCACAGTGGGTCTCTATGGGGCACTCTGGGTCTCTATGGGGCACTATGGGGCTCTATGGGTCCCTATGGGTCTCCATGGGTCTCTATGGGTCTCTATGGGTCTCTGTGGGTCTACCATGGGTCTCTATGGGGCAGCTATGGGGC
>NW_018364628.1:40606-43239 GCF_002078875.1 Numida meleagris | reverse complement strand
AGGCAAAAAAAACCCTGAAACTCGCTGTTTTTGTTACCAAGATGAAAAGTTTTGTGTCAGAAGAATTGTTTAAGGGGAAAACGCAAAAAGAAGAATTTTAAGACCAAAAATATGCGATTTGTGGCAGAAATTTGCCCCAAAATCCCAATTTTTGCCCCCAAATTCCTTGATCTGTTCGGTCAGAAAATGGTTATTTTTAAAAATCGTCTTTTTCAGCTTTTTAGCACCAAAATTTGGCGCTTATTTCTCACTTTGGCAGCCCTGAAAAATGACATTTTTGGTCAAACTGGTGGGTTTTGGCACAAAGTGGGGACTTGGGTGAAAAATTTGGGTTTTTTTGGCCCAAAATGGGATTTGGGGGAAAAAATGAGCAATTTTGGTTAAAAAAAAAATCACATTTGGGGTGAAAAACTCAGAATTTTGGCCAAAAATGGGGATTCACTTCTGGGAATTTTAATAAAAATCGCTATTTTCACCCCAATTTTTTCCTCTGCCGCCGAAATCTTCATTTTGATGTTTTTCTCCCCAAAACGACGCCCCCGCGACCGAAAATGGCCGTTTTTCGCTTTTCCGCCCCAAAAAAGCCCGTTTCGGCCTCGTTTCGCCCCGCTGGGTTCACGCCGCCGCCCCCGAAACTTGCGGTTTTCGACCCAAAATGAAACGAGGCTTCTCGCTCATGGAAAAAAAACCAAAAAGGGCCGAATTCCGCCCAAAATGACAACGCGGACCGCAGCGCCCCCTAGTGGACAAACGAGGAATTGCGTCTGCGGGCACTATGGGGCGCCACGGGGCACTATGGGGCAGCTATGGGGCAGCTACGGGTCTCTATGGGTCTCTATAGGTCTCTATGGGTCTTTATGGGTCTCTATGGGTCTCTGTGGGTCTCCATGGGTCGCTATGGGTCCTTATGGGGCTCTATCAGTCCCTATGGGTCGCTATGGGTCCCTATGGGTCTCTATGGGTCGCTATGGGTCTCTATGGGTCGCTATGGGGCTCTATGGGGCAGCTATGGGTCTCTATGGGTCGCTATGGGGCTCTATGGGGCAGCTATGGGTCACTATGGGTCACTATGGGTCTCTATGGGATCTATGGGGCACTGTGGGTCTCTATGGGGCAGCTATGGGTCTATATGGGTCTCTGTGGGTCTCTATGGGTTTCTATGGGGTCTCTATGGGTCTCTATGTGTCCCTATGGGTCGCTATGGGTCTCTATGGGTCTCTATGGGTCTCTATGGGTTGCTATGGGGCTCTATGGGTCGCTATGGGGGTGCCATGGGGCAGCTATGTGCCTCTATGGGTCTCTATGGGTCCCTATGGATCTCTGTGGGTCTCTATGGGTCTCTATGGGTCGCTATGGGGCGCTGTGGGTCTCTATGGGGTCTCTATGGGGCAGCTATGTGTCTCTATGGGTCGCTATGGGGCTCTATGGATCTCTATGGGGCGCTATGGGGCAGGGATGGGTCGCTATGGGGCTCTATGGGTCTCTATGGTTCTCTATGGGTCACTATGGGGCAGCTATGTGTCTCTATAGGTCTCTATGGGGCACTATGGGTCTCTATGGGTCTCTGTGCGTCGCTATGGGGCAGCTATGGGTCGCTATGGGTCCTTATGGGGCTCTATGGGTCTCTATGGGTCGCTATGGGTCTCTATGGGTCTCTATTGGTCGCTATGGGTCCCTATGGGTCTCTATGGGGTTCTATGGGGCACTGTGAGTCTCTATGGGTCTCTATGGGTCTCTATGGGTCACTATGGGGCTCCATGGGGCAGCTATGTGCTTCTATGGGTTGCTCTGGGGCTCTATGGGTCTCTATGGGTCGCTATGGGTCCCTGTGGGTTGCTATGGGGCTCTATGGGGCACTGTGGGTCTCTATGGAGTGCTATGGGGCTCTATGGCTCTTTATGGGTCTCTATGGGTCGCTATGGGTCACTATGGGTCTCTATGGGGTCTCTATGGGTCCCTAGGGGGCAGCTATGGGTCTCTATGGGGCTCTATGGGGTCTCTATGTGTTGCTATGGGGCACTGTGGGTCTCTATGGGTCACTGTGGGTCGCTATGGGTCGCTATGGTGTCCCTATGGGTCTCCATGGGTCTCTATGGGTCGCTGTGTGTCCCGCTATGGGTCTTTATGGGTCGCTATGGGTCTCTATGGGTCTCTATGGGTCTCAATGTGTCTCTATGGGTCGCTATGGGTCTCGATGGGTCTCTGTGATCTCTATGGGGCGCTGTGGGTCTCTATGGGTCTCTATGGGGCAGCTATGTGACTCTATGGGTCTCTATGGGTCCCTATGGATCTCTGTGGGTCTCTATGGGTCTCTATGGGTCTCTATGGGGTCTCTATGGGGCAGCTATGTGTCTCTATGTGTCGCTATGGGGCTCTATGGGTCTCTATGGGGCAGCTATGGGTCACTATGGGGCAGCTATGTGTCTCTATAGGTCTCTATGGGGCACTATGTGTCTCTATGGGTCTCTGTGGGTCGCTATGAGGCAGTTATGGGTCGCTATGGGTCCTTATGGGGCTCTATGGGTCTCTATGGGGCTCTATGGGTCTCTATGGGTCTCTGTGGGGTCTCTATGGGGCGATATGGGGTCGCTATAGGGCTCTGTGGGTCTCTATGGGTCGCTGTGGGTCCCGCT
>NW_018364628.1:35920-38574 GCF_002078875.1 Numida meleagris | reverse complement strand
CCCAAAGTTCTGATTTGGGGGAATATGGGGAAATCTGAAAGTTCACATTTTTGACAATGGGAATGTGAGATGAAAACCCAAATTTTCCCTTTTTTGGGTCAAAATGGGGCAAAATGGGAAGTTACGATTTTTGGTAATGGGAACGCGATGGGGAGACCCAAAATTCGTGTTTTTTGGGGTCAAAATTGGGCAAAACCCAAAGTTCTGATTTGGGGGAATATGGGGAAATCTGAAAGTTCACATTTTTGTCAATGGGAACATGAGATGGAAACCCAAACTCACACTTTTTTTGGGTCAAAATGGGGCAAAATCAAAAGTAGCGATTTTTGGTAATGGGAAGACCCAAAAGTTGGGTTTTTTTGGGTCAAAATTGGGCAAATCCCAAAGTTCTGATTTGGGGGAATATGGGGAAATCTGAAAGTTCACATTTTTGACAATGGGAATATGAGAAGAAAACCCAAAATCACACTTTTTTGGGGTTAAAATGGGGCAAAATGGGAAGTTACGATTTTTGGTAATGGGAACGCGATGGGGAGACCCAAAATTTGGATTTTTTCAGGTCAAAACTGGGCAAATCCCAAAGTTCTGATTTGGGGGAATATGGGGAAATCTGAAAGTTCACAATTTTGTCAATGGGGATGGGATGTGAGAACCCAAAATTTCCCTTTTTTGGGTCAAAACGGGGCAAAATCAAAAGTTGCGATTTTTGGTACTGGGAAGACCCAAAAGTTGGGGGCTTTTTTGGGTCAAAATTGGGCAAATTCCAGAGTTCTGATTTGGGGGAATTGGGGGAAATCTGAAAGTTCACATTTTTGTCTATGGGAATATGAGAAGAAAACCCAAACTCACACTTTTTTTGGGTCAAAATCAGTCAAAACAGAAACTTAGGATTTTTGGCAACCCGCTTCCCGAAAATCGCGTTTTTTCCCTCTTTTGGGGCAAAAAAAAACCCCAAAATTGGGCGTTTTTGTGTCTGGGGAAGAAGGGGTGGGGGGTCCCCCCGGTGGCCGCGGCGTTTTTTGGGGTGAAAAAAGGCGATTTTGGGGCATTTCAGAAGATGATGGATTTGGGTTCCCCGCGCGGCTTCTGCAGCTTGTCCAGGTTCTTCTGCACCGCGTCCAGGAGCACGGCCTAAAGGGGAAGGGTCAAAGGTCACGTGGGGGTCAAAGGTCACGTGGGGTCAGGGGTCACGTGGGGTCGAAGGTCAAGCAGGGGTCAAAGGTCAATGAGAGGTCAAAAGTCGCACAAGTCGAAAGTCAACGGGGGTTAAAGGTCAACGAGCGGTTGTAGGGACATGGGAGGTCACGTGGGGTCAGAGGTCATGTGGGGTCAAAGGTCAATCGGGGTCAAAGGTCACAAAGGGTCGAAGGTCAAGTAGGGGTCGAAGGTCAAACTGGGGTCAAAGGCCAAGGAGGGGTCATAGGGTCAAGCGAGGTCACATGGGAGTTGCTGGATGAGGTCACATGGGGGTCAAGGGTCATGTGGGGTCAAAGGTCAATCGGGGTCAAAGGTCACAAAGGGTCGAAGGTCGCGTGGGGTCGAAGGTCAAGCAGGGGTCGAAGGTCAAAGTGGGGTCAAAGGACAAGGAGGGGTCATAGGGTCAAGCGAGGTCACATGGGAGTCAGAGGTCACATGGGGTCAAAGGTCATGTGGGTGAAAGGTCACGTGGGGTCAAAGGTCAATCGGGGTCAAAGGTCACAAAGGATCGAAGGTCAAGTAGGGGTCAAAGGTCAAACGGGTCGAAGGACACGGAGGGGTCATAGGGTCAAGTGAGGTCACATGGGAGTCAGAGGTCACATGGGGTCAAAGGTCATGTGGGTGAAAGGTCACGTGGGGTCGAAGGTCACGTGGTGGTCAAAGGTCACGTGGGGTCGAAGGTCAAGGAGGGGTCAAAGGTCAAACTGGGGTCGAAGGCCAAGGAGGGGACATAGGGTCAAGTGAGGTCACACAGGCCGTTGGATGAGGTCACGTGGGGTCAAAGGTCATGTGGGGTCAAAGGTCATGTGGATGAAAGGTCACGTGGGGTGAAAGGTCACATGGGGGTCAAAGGTCACACAGGTCAAAAGTCAACGGTGGTTAAAGGTCAATAAGCAGTCATAGGGTCATGGGAGGTCAATGGGGTCAAAGGTCACATGCGGTCAAAGGTGAACTGGAGGTCAAAGGTCACGTGGGGTCAAAGGTCACGTGGCATCAAAGGTCAATCCGGGGTCAAAGGTCAAAGTGGGGTCAAAGGCCGAGGAGGGGTCATAGGGTCAAGCGAGGTCACATGGGAGTTGCTGGATGAGGTCACATGGGGGTCAGAGGTCACGTGGGGTCAAAGGTCATGTGGGTGAAAGGTCACGTGGGATGAAAGGTCACGTGGGGGTCAAAGGTCACGTGGGGTCGAAGGTCAATCGGGGGTCAAAGGTCACACAAGTCAAAAGACAACGGGGCTTAAAGGTCAATAAGGGGTCAAAGGGTCATGGGAGGTCAAGTGGGGTCAGAGGTCAAGTGAGGTCAAAGGTCGCGTGGGGGTCAAAGGTCACGTGGTGCCGAAGGTCAAGCCGGGGTCAAAGGTCAAAGTGGGGTCAAAGGCCAAGGAGGGGTCATAGGGTCAAGTGAGATCACACAGGGGCACGACGGGGGTCATGCTATGGGGCCCGCTATGGGGCAGG
>NW_018364628.1:28304-30706 GCF_002078875.1 Numida meleagris | reverse complement strand
GCCCCATAGAGACCCCATATCGACCCATAGTGCCCCATAGAGACCCACAGTGCCCCATAGCGCCCCATGGCGCCCCACAGCGCCCCATAGAGACCCCATATCGACCCATAGTGCCCCACAGAGACCCATAATGTCCCATAGAGACCCATAGAGACCCCACACTGCCCCATAGAGACCCCATAGCACCCCATAGAGACACATAGACACCCCATAGTGCCCCATAGAGACCCATAGCTCCCCATAGAGCCCCCATAGAGACCCATAGAGACCTATACAGCCCCCATAGCGCCCCATAGAGACCCACTGCACCCCATAGCGCCCCATAGAGACCCATAGTGCCCCATAGAGACCCCACAGCGCCCCATAGAGACCCCATAGAGACCCATAAGCGCCCCATAGAGACCCATAGAGAGCCCATAGAGACCCACAGAGACCCCACACTGCCCCATAGAGACCCCATAGCGCCCCATAGCGCCCCACAGAGACCCCATATCACCCCATAGAGACCCATAGCGCCCCATAGAGACCCCATAGAGACCCATAGAGACCCCATAGAGCCCCATAGTGCCCCATATCGTCCCATAGAGACCCCACAGCGCCCCACAGATACCCATAGCGCCCCATAGAGGCCCCATAAGTGCCCCACAGCACCCCATATCACCCCATAGAGACCCACAGTGCCCCACAGAGACCCACAGTGCCCCATAGAGACCCCATAGAGACCCACAGCGCCCCATAGTGCCCCATAGCGCCCCATATCGACCCATAGAGACCCCATAGAGACCCACAGTGCCCCATAGCGCCCCACAGCACCCCACAGAGACCCCATAGAGACCCCATATCGACCCATAGCGCCCCATAGAGACCCACAGCGCCCCACAGCGCCCCACAGCGCCCCATAGCTCCCCCATTCCCGGCCCCCCAAGTCGCTCTCACCACGTGGGGGTTTTTGGAAGCTTTGGCCACGGCGTCGCCGCGATCCAATAGGTACCTGCGGGCGGGGTCACGTGACCGCTCGGAGCCGCCCCATTGGTCCGTGCCCCTTTTGTGGGAGGGGCTGGATCTGGGGGGGTTTTATTATTATTCTTTTTGACCCAAATTTGAGGTTTTTGGACCCAAAACGCACTTGGGGATGCGGCCCTGGAGGGTCTCCAGCTGAGTGTGGCAGGACGTCAGCAGCTCCAGCACTTTCTCCTGGGGGGGTTTTGGGGGGAAAAAGGGAGATTTTGGGGAAAAAATGATGAAAAACAGTGATTTTGGGGAAGGGAGAATTTTGGGGTGAAAAAGGGTTATTTTGGGACTTTTGGGAGAGGATTTTGGGGCAAATGTGGGGGTTTAGGGGATTTCTGGGGATTTAAGTTTTTAAAGGGAGAAAAAATGGGGAAAAATTGGGGGGAAAATTGTGATTTTGGGGGAAAAAAACAAGGAAAAAAAGCAATTTTGGGGAAGGGAGAAATTTGGGGTGAAAAAGGGCAATTTTGGGTCTTTTGGGAGAGGATTTGGGGCAAATTTGGGGATTTGAAGGGTTCAAGTTTTTAAAGGGGGAAAAAGGGGGAGAATTTGGGGGGAAAATGGCAATTTTGGGGAAAAAAGAGAGAAAATAGTGATTTTGGGGGAAGGGAGAAATTTGGGGTGAAAAAGGGCGATTTTGGGACTTTTGGGAGAGGATTTGGGGGAAAATTTGGGGATTTGAAGGATTGAAGTTTTTAAAGGGGGAAAAAGGGGGAGAATTTGGGGGGAAAAATGGCGATTTTGGGGAAAAAAGAGAGAAAATAGTGATTTTGGGGGAAGGGAGAAATTTGGGGTGAAAAAGGGCGATTTTGGGACTTCTGGGAGAGGATTTGGGGGCAAATTTGGGGATTTGGGGGACTGATGATTTTAAAGGGGAAAGAAAGGGGAAGAATTTGGGGGGAAAAATGGCGATTTGAGGGGAAAATGATGAAAAAAGTGATTTTGGGGGCAAGGGAGAAATTTGGGGTGAAAAAGGGCAATTTTGGGTCTTTTAGGAGAGGATTTTGGGGCAAATTTGGGGATTTGGGGGACTGATGATTTTAAAGGGGAAAGAAAGGGGAAGAATTTTGGGGGAAAAATGGCGATTTGGGGGGAAAATGATGAAAAAAGTGATTTTGGGGAAGGGAGAAATTTGGGGTGAAAAAGGGCGATTTTGGGTCTTTTGGGAGAGGATTTGGGGCAAATTTGGGGATTTGAAGGATTGAAGTTTTTAAAGGGGAAAGAAAGGGGAAGAATTTGGGGGGAAAATGGCGATTTTGGGGAGAAAAAAGCAAAAATAGTGATTTTGGGGGAAGGGAGAATTTTGGGGTGAAAAAGGGCGATTTGGGGTCTTTTCAGAGCAGAATTTGGGGCAAATTTGGGGATTTCTGGGGATTTCTGGGGATTAAAGG
>NW_018364628.1:21952-22736 GCF_002078875.1 Numida meleagris | reverse complement strand
AGAGACCCATAGAGACCCAGAGGGACCCATAGAGACCCATAGAGACCCACAGAGACCCACAGAGACCCATAGAGACCCATAGAGACCCATAGGGACCCAGAGAGACCCATAGAGACCCATAGCGACCCATAGAGACCCATAGTGACCCATAGCGACCCGTAGAGACCCATAGCGACCCACAGCCAGACCCATAGAGACCCATAGAGACACATAGGGACCCATAGAGACACATAGGGACCCATGGTGACCCATAGAGATGCATAGAGACCCATAGCGACCCATAGAGAGACCCATAGGGAGCCATAGAGACCCATAGAGACCCATAGAGACCCATAGCGAGACCCATAGAGACCCAAAGAGACCCATAGCGACCCATAGAGACCCATAGAGACCCATAGAGACCCATAGAGACACATAGAGACCCATAGAGACCCATGGGACCCATAGAGACCCATAGAGACCCATAGAGACCCATAGCGACCCATAGAGACCCATAGCGACCCATAGCGAGACCCATAGAGACCCAAAGAGACCCATAGCGACCCATAGTGACCCACAGCGACCCATAGTGACCCATAGCCAGACCCATAGCGACCCATAGAGACACATAGAGACCCATAGAGATACACAGAGACCCATAGAGACCCATAGAGACACATAGCGACCCACAGAGACCCATAGCGACCCACAGCGAGACCCACAGCGACCCATAGAGACCCATAGAGACCCATAGCGAAGCATAGAGACACACAGCGACCCATAGCGAGACCCACAGCGACCCATA
>NW_018364628.1:11518-14218 GCF_002078875.1 Numida meleagris | reverse complement strand
CCCACAGCGACCCATAGCGAGACCCATAGAGACCCATAGAGACCCACAGCGACCCATAGCGAGACCCATAGAGACCCATAGAGACCCATAAGTGCCCCACAGCGACCCATAGCGACCCATAGTGACCCATAAGTGCCCCACAGAGACCCATAGCGAGACACATAGAGACCCATAGTGCCCCATAGAGACCCATAGCGACCCATAGAGACCCATAGAGACCCATAGCGACCCACAGAGACCCATAGAGACCCATAGCGACCCATAGAGACCCACAGCAACCCATAGCGAGACCCATAGAGACCCATAAGTGCCCCATAGCGACCCATAAGTGCCCATAGAGACCCAGAGTGACCCATAGAGACCCATAGCGACCCATAAGTACCCCATAGAGACCCATAGCGCCCCATAGCAACCCTAAAGTGCCCCATAGAGACCCATAGCGACCCATAGCGACCCATAGAGACCCATAGCGACCCATAGAGACCCATAGAGACCCATAGCGACCTATGGAGACCCATAGAGACCCATAGCGACCCATAGCACCCCATAGTGCCCCATAGCGACCCATAGCGACCCATAGAGACCCATATTGCCCCACAGAGAACCATAGTGACCCATAGCGCCCCATAAGTGCCCCATAGAGAAAGACAGTGACCCAGAAGTGCCCCATAGACACCCATAGCGCCCCATAAGTGCCCCACAGAGACCCATAGCGCCCCATAAGTGCCCCATAGAGAAACATAGTGACCCATAAGTGCCCCATAGCACCCCATAAGTGCCCCATAGAGAAGCATAGTGCCCCACAAGAGTCCCACAGAGACCCATAGAGACCCATAGCGCCCCATAAGTGCCCCATAGAGAAACATAGTGACCCGTAAGTGCCCCATAGCACCCCATAAGTGCCCCATAGAGACCCATAGCGCCCCATAAGTGCCCCATAGCGACCCATAGCGACCCATAAGTGCCCATAGAGACCCAGAGTGACCCATAGAGACCCATAAGCGCCCCATAGAGACCCATACTGACCCATAGAAACCCACAGCGCCCCATAGCGACCCATAGCACCCCATAGCGACCCATAGAGACCCCATAGTGCCCCGTAGAGACCCCACAAAGCCCCATAGAGACCCATAGCGACCCATAGCGAGACCAATAGAGACCCATAGCGACCCATAGCGACCCATAGTGC
The DNA here is from genome assembly GCF_002078875.1 of Numida meleagris. Classification (NCBI taxonomy): domain Eukaryota; kingdom Metazoa; phylum Chordata; class Aves; order Galliformes; family Numididae; genus Numida; species Numida meleagris. The sequence goes on along the minus strand of NW_018364628.1, from coordinate 13,029 downwards.
CCCATAGCGACCCATAGAGACCCCATAGTGCCCCGTAGAGACCCATAGAGACCCATAGAGACCCATAGTGACCCATAGAGACCCATAGCGTCCCATAGTGATCCATAAGCGCCCCAGTGTGGCCCATAGAGACCCATAGTGACCCATAAGTGCTCCATAGAGACCCATAAGTACCCCATAGAGACCCATAGCGCCCCATAGCGACCCATAAGTGCCCCACAGCAACCCATAGCGACCCATAAGTGCCCCATAGAGACCCATAGTGACCCATAGAGACCCATAGCGCCCCATAGTGATCCATAAGCGCCCCAGTGTGCCCCATAGAGACCCATAGTGACCCATAAGTGCCCCATAGAGACCCATAGCGCCCCATAGCCACCCATAAGTGCCCATAGAGACCCATAGCGCCCCATAAGTGCCCCATAGAGACCCATAGGGACCCATAGCGACCCACAGCGACCCATAGAGACCCATAGCGACCCATAGCGACCCATAGCGCCCCATAGCGCCCCATAGCAACCCTAAAGTGCCCCACAGAGACCCATAGAGACCCACAGCGCCCCATAAGTGCCCCACAGACACCCATAGCACCCCATAAGTGCCCCATAAGAGAACCATAGAGCCCCACAGAGCCCCATAGTGCCCCATAGAGACCCATAGCGCCCCATAAGTGCCCCACAGAGACCCATAGCGACCCATAAGTGCCCCATAGAGACCCCTAGCACCCCATAGAGACTCACAGTGCCCCATAGTGCCCCATAAGTGCCCCACAGACACACACAGCGACCCATAAGGGCCCCACAAAGACCCTTAGCGCCCCATAAGTGCCCCACAGCACTCCATAAAGACCCATACTGCCCCATAGAGACCCATAGCAACCCATAGCGACCCATAAGTGCCCCATAGCTGCCCCATAGAGACCTATAGCGACCCACAGTGACCCATAAGCGCCCCAGTGTGCTCCATAGAGACCCATAGCGACCCATAAGTGCCCCACAGAGACCCACAGCGACCCATAAGTGCCACATAAGTGCCCCATAGCGCCCCATAAAGACCCATATTGCCCCATAGAGACCCATAGCGCCCCATAATTGCCCCATAGCGCCCCATAAGTCCCCCATAGAGACCCATAGCGACCCATAAGTGCCCCATAGAGACCCACAGCGACCCATAAGTGCCCCACAGTGCCCCATAGTGACCCATAGCGACCCATAGCGACACATAGCGACACATAGCGCCCCATAAGTGCCCCACAGAGACCCATAGAGACCCATAAGTGCCCCATAGAGACCCATAGAGACCCATAAGTGCCCATAGAGACCCATAGCGCCCCATAGCGACCCATAAGTGCCCCATAAGTGCCCCATAGTGACCCATAGCGCCCCATAGACACCCATAGCGCCCCATAGCGACCCATCAGTGCCCCACAGCGCCCCATAAAGACCCATATTGCCCCACAGAGACCCATAGCGCCCCATAGAGGCCCACAGAGACCCACAGTGCCCCACAAG
>NW_018364628.1:8020-9254 GCF_002078875.1 Numida meleagris | reverse complement strand
TCCCAGCCCCACACTTGGGGGGGATCCCAGCCCCACACTTGGGGGGGGGATCCCAGCCCCACACTTGGGGGGCTCTGCCCCACACTTGGGGGGGGGTCCCAGCCCCACACTTGGGGGTCCCAGCCCCACACTTGGAGGGGGTCCCAGCCCCACACTTGGAGGGGGTCCCAGCCCCACACTTGGGGGTCCCTGCCCCACACTTGGGGGGAACCCAGCCCCACACTTGGGGGTCTGCCCCACACTTGTGGGTCTCACCTGGTTGGGGTCCGGCATGGGGATGTCCAGAGGCGCCCGCAGTTCCTCCGGCCCCATAGCGAAAATGGGGGCCTATGGGGCGGCCCCATAGCGTCAGCCCGGCCCCATAGCGACCCATGGGGCCCCATAGAGACCCACAGCGCCCCATAGAGACCCATAGGGACCCATAGACACCCATAGGGACCCATAGCGCCCCATAGAGACCCATAGCGCCCCATAGAGACCCATAGGGACCCATAGGGACCCATAGAGACCCACAGCGCCCCACAGAGACCCATAGGGATCCACAGAGACCCATAGAGACCCATAGCGACCCATAGAGACCCATAGAGACCCATAGCTGCCCCATAGCGACCCATAGAGACCCATAGAGTCCCATAGAGACCCATTGAGACCCATAGAGACCCATAGAGACCCATAGAGACCCATAGAGACCCATAGAAACACATAGAGACCCATAGCGCCCCATAGAGACCCATAGAGACACATGGAGACCCATAGAGACCATCCCTGCCCCATAGAGTCCCATAGAGACCCCACAGCGACCCACAGAGCCCCATCCCTGCCCCATAGAGACCCCATAGCGCCCCACAGAGACCCATAGCGCCCCATAGCGACCCATCCCTGCCCCATAGAGACCGACAGAGACCCACAGAGACCCATAGAGCCCCATAGCGACCCATAGTGCCCCATAGAGACCCACAGAGCCCCATAGCGACCCATAGTGACCCATAGAGACCCCATAGCACCCCATAGCGCCCCATAGTGCCCCATGGAGACCCATAGGGACCCATAGCGCCCCATAGAGACCCATCGTGCCCCACAGAGCCCCATCCCCGCCCCATAGAGACCCATAGAGACCCACAGCGCCCTATAGAGACCCATCCCTGCCCCATAGCGCCCCACAGCTCCCCACAGAGACCCAGAGACCCATCCCTGCCCCACAGAGACCCACAGAGCCCCATAGAGACCCATAGAG
>NW_018364628.1:0-1248 GCF_002078875.1 Numida meleagris | reverse complement strand
TCTTGTGCCCCATAGCTCTGCCCCATAGATCTGCCCCATAGATCTGTGCCCCACAGATCTGCCCCACAGCTCTGTGCCCCATAGATCCACCCCACAGATCCAGCCCATGCTTCTTGTGCCCCATAGCTCTGCCCCACGGCTGCCCCATAGATCTGCCCCATAGCTCTGCCCCATAGATCTGTGCCCCATGGCTCTGCCCCATAGCTCTGCCCCATAGATCTGCCCCATGGTTCTGCCCCACAGATCCGCCCCACGGCTGCCCAATAGCTCTGCCCCATAGTTCTGTCCCATGGCTGCCCCATAGCTCTGCCCCATAGATCCGCCCCACGGCTGCCCCATAGCTCTGCCCCACAGCTCTGCCCCATAGCTCTGCCCCATAGCTCTGCCCCATAGATCTGCCCCATAGATCTGTGCCCCATAGCTCTGTGCCCCATAGATCCACCCCACAGATCTAGCCCATGCTTCTTGGGCCCCATAGCTCTGCCCCATAGATCTGCCCCATGGCTCTGCCCCACAAATCCGCCCCATAGATCTGCCCCATAGCTCTGCCCCATAGCTCTGCCCCATAGCTCTGCCCCATGGCTCTGCCCCATAGCTCTGCCCCATGGCTCTGCCCCACAGATCTGTGCCCCATAGCTCTGTGCCCCACAGATCCACCCCACAGATCCATCCCATGCTTCTTGTGCCCCATAGCTCTGCCCCATAGATCTGCCCCATGGCTCTGCCCCATAGCTCTGTCCCATGGCTGCCCCATAGCTCTGCCCCATAGATCCGCCCCACGGCTGCCCCATAGCTCTGCCCCATAGCTCTGCCCCATGGCTCTGCCCCATAGATCTGCCCCATCGCTCTGCCCCATCGCTCTGTGCCCCATAGCTCTGTGCCCCATAGATCCACCCCACAGATCTAGCCCATGCTTCTTGTGCCCCATAGCTCTGTGCCCCATAGATCTGCCCCATGGCTCTGCCCCACAGATCCGCCCCACGGCTGCCCCATAGCTCTGCCCCATGGCTCTGCCCCATGGCTCTGCCCCATAGATCTGCCCCATGGCTCTGCCCCATAGATCCGTGCCCCACAGATTCTCACCTGGGCGGTGACGCGGCTCCGGAATGCGTCCAGCGGATTGGCCTGGGGGGTTGGAGGTCAGTGCCCCACATTCTGCCCCACATCGCCCCACACATCGCCCCACACATTGCCCCACACATCGCCCCACACATCGCCCCACATCGCCCCACACTCTGCCCCACACAT
>NW_018364627.1:90544-91374 GCF_002078875.1 Numida meleagris | reverse complement strand
TGGCTGTCTGGGCAGCTTGCCTTTCACATTGCTGTTGCCACTGCTGAAACACACCACCCACCACCTACTGCACTCACATCTGCTGCATGGTCTTCATAAATGTTCTGCAAGGGTTGATGAATGTCAGCAGGTGCCATTTCTTCAACACGGAGCAGTTCAGCGGCACACCTGTGCTTCCTATGCACTCCCCTGTCATATGCCATGTTGTCAGACCAGCTCTCTGCTGCCGTCTGTCACACAGCTACAAAATGTCATGGGACATTGGCAGGAAGGTTCAACCTCTGCTGCCATCCCACCGATGTCCACTTCTGATGCTGTGGGCCAACATCATAAAATAGGAGGCATTGCTTTTGGATCAGCCCTTGTACAATTATGAAAAATTAAGGTTTGTAATGGCTAGCTGTGGAAGCTAGTGGTTGCTAATAGACCAACAGCTCTAAAATAACCATTGTTAGACACTGATGGTTTTCAAGGTCAAATTACAATTACGTGGCTGTCACGGCTTTATCTAAAGATCTGTGTCCGTGACGGGGGGACAACAGGGCCACGGTCCCACAGGTCCGGGAGAAGAAAAAAAAGAAGGGAAACAAAAAACTGCCGGTGGATAGGGGCTTGCCCGGACTAGGCCGGCAGGTAATACGGAGCGGGACCGGTGGACCCAGCCCCTGGGGAAAAAAAAAAAGGGAAAAGGGGAAAGGTATGGAACTCGTAGACGGATCTAAAACAAAACAGCGGCACCAATCTGAGGAGAAATGACTAATTATACTAAATATATCGAAATTGAGGCCAGTAAATAAGAACAGAGAGAGTTTACAAGCAGATTCTCACAC
>NW_018364627.1:86875-87908 GCF_002078875.1 Numida meleagris | reverse complement strand
GTGGGGAGGAAGACATCGAGCCTTCATCCAACGACCACCAGAAGGAGCTACAACGCATGTGCAAAGGGGAGGGACAACATGCAAATGATCTCCCGGGAAAGTAATGAATATGTAACAGGGCTCAATGAATATGTATAAGTTTGGCTTTTAAATGTCTAACACTTTTGTCTAGGGGTATGCGAGTTTGGTAGGGTGGTGACCCCCTCGCATCCGGTGTGGGCGCAGCACCGTAATAAACATACCTGCTTTATAACCTAATCTCGGGTTATGGAGTTTGATTCCGCAAGTCACCAGTTCCATTGGAAAAGTTCTGTTCCACACAACATGGCGCCTGGTGTGGGACCGGAGATTGTCTCTTGCTGAGACATATTCGTGGGTGAGAAGAGTTAAAGGAATGCAAGGACAAGAAGGTAGGGTTGTCTGACCACAAGGATGTGCAAATGTCCCCACCAAAGGAAGCACAGAGACAGTACAGAAAAGCCGTTCTTCAATAGCGTAACAAAACACAGCCCTCCTCCCCCGGGTGCAGCTGGGACGTGAGAATGAGCAGTGAAACTGCCGAAGGCCTGGCAGCCGGCTCGGGGCGTGCTCGCTGTGGGAATTCGTGCGTGGCAGCTGAGCCTGTGCTGAAGCAGCGAGAGCCTGGCTGGAAGCCATCCGGGCAGCACCGCGGTGGCAGGAGGTGCACCAAGGCCGTCGTGCGGCCAGCTCCGGGCTCAGGGCACTCGGCATCCTCTGCTCGACGCGACTCAAAGGAGCCCGGCTGCCTGGAACAGAGCTGGGAGCAGCTGGCTCCGCACCCGAGGTAGGTGCCCTTCGTGGCTGGTGCAGAGGAGCAGCAGGGATTTTTCTCTTCCAGGCTGTTATAAATTAGACCGTATTAAATCAGATCATAGAAAAGTATTTATTAATTCGAGTAAGCAAAAACACAAGCAAACACAGCGCTGGGCACCTCGGGAGTCGCAGCTCCTCAAAAAGGCGCAACCGCTGTCCGCCGCTTTCTGTTTTTATAGTCTCTCAATTCTGGGCAACC
>NW_018364627.1:79365-80795 GCF_002078875.1 Numida meleagris | reverse complement strand
GTTGGAGCTGGGACAGTGAGGAAGTGAGCACAGGAGGAGCACAGGCTTTCTTTGTTGTGCAGACCCCTCCCGAGGGTTCTGTTCAGGCTGTCCCGGCAGCTGCAGGTGCCTTTAGCACACAGCTGTGGGCCCTGAGCACGTTCAGCATCTGCACCAACTCCAGCACCGGGCTCCTGTTCTGCTCTCCGCACACGCACGCTGCACTCCTTCTTGCACTTGCATCCCAGGGCACAGAGGGAACTCGAGTGTGGTGGTCTAACAGCAGCAGGCAGCTGGGCGCCAGCACCCTGCTCACCTACTGCCCGACCCAAACAGAACGGGGGGGATATACGATGAAAGGCTGACATTGTGGGCTGACTTGAGGGCATGCTGAGAACATGCCCTAGCACATAAGTGTATTTATGGATAGAATTTAGAGAGAATGTAGTGATCTAACAACGGCTTAACAAGACTGGAGTACCCACTTGGTCGTGTACTGCACAGAGGGCAGGGTTACACGCACACATAGAGGCCTTCCCGTTGAGTCCCGCAGCTCAGAGCATGCTCAGCTGGGCCCCAGCTGTTGAAGCAGGGCTCTGCTCTCAGTTGTTTCCATCCCCAGTTTGAGGCCGTTAATCTGTTTTAGCCAGAATGGTACCTGTTGTGTTGTTCACTGTCTTCTTGTGGCCCTTCTTGTGAGCAAGGCCAGGCTGAAGAAGGGAGCTGAGGGAAGAAACTGGGGGAGGGGGAGGAGGGGTGAGCAGGATATGTCTCTCTCTCATTGCATCAGCCATAGCAAGTGGGCAAAGCACTTACACTGGTACTATCCCAGTGACATTCACTTCCATTTGCATGTTGAAGTGCACTTCATTTCTGTGCATGACCACCGACGAGAGATGCAAGTTTTTGTTGTTGGGATTTGTTCTCATACTGGCTCCATACTGAGCACAGGCATCGAGTGCCTCTTGTGAGGTTTCCTGACCACATGATAACAACAGCGGCGTTATCCCAGTTTCTACTGCAGTAGCAGCATGAGCACAGCATTTCCAATCGCCATCCCAGGGGTGCTAAGAAAAGCAGAGAATGGTTTTGGTGGGGAATTTTGAGCTGGTTACCCCATGAAGAAGAAGGATCAATCCTTCTTAAGTTTTATGTTTAGCACCGCTACTGCTCAATAAGTAGCCTACAGGGTTCAGTTCGAATAACAAGCACAGCATCAGTAGATGGTGATGTGACCGTCACAGGCTGGTTTGACTGCAGTGTTGTCAGATACTATACTCTCTCTTCTCTGGAGATGAAAAAATAATCTCAGTTTGGTTGGACGTTTTGTTGATTTATTTATGTTTGTGTTAAGGAAGCCATCCCATTTCTTTGAGATGTGTGTACCATCCAGTTAACTCCTTCTAGTTTTGCTCTTCCTTACTGAGGAATGCGACCCATTGTCACTTTTA
>NW_018364627.1:70331-72933 GCF_002078875.1 Numida meleagris | reverse complement strand
CTTCAACTCTTGGAGGGAAGGAGGAGGTTTGGGGCTGTAGAAGCCATCTGGGATGGGGGAGTATTTGGGGCACCATGTGCTATTTGTGGATTTCCTTTGTCATCCAGGAGGTGGTGGGATCACAAATATCAAGGAGGACCTGCAGAAAAGTGGTGTGGCCGAAAGGCAGTGGGGTAGTGCCTCCGTGGTAGAAATCAGAAGGGATGTCTATGTGGGCTTTGAGCAAGCCTAGCACTTCAAGAAGCCACTGGGAAAGCATTTGGGAAAGAAAGCAAGGAACCTGCTGGACTTCAGAGCAGGTGAGAAGCAGCCTGAAGACCCCAGGTGCAACGATGTGTGCCAGAAGAAAAAACAGAACTCAAGAAATGAGTGTGGGAAAAGTGTTAAAATTTCCAGACTTGTGAACAACCAGCGCATACCCTCAGGGGAAAGACTGTATAAGTGCTCTGATTGTGGAAAGAGCTTCAAATGTAGACCCTACCTTACAATACACCAGCGCATCCACACAGGAGAGAGACCCTTTAAGTGCTCTGAGTGTGGGAAGAGCTTCATACGGAGTTCTACCCTCATCTGCCACCAGCGCATCCACTCAGGAGAGAGACCATACAAGTGCCCTGATTGTTGGAAGAGCTTCAAAAGCAGTTCTGCCCTCACTTACCACCAGTGCATCCACACAGGAGAGAGACCCTACAATTGTCCTTAATGTGCAAAGATCTTTAAAAGCAGTTCCACCCTTTACTCCCACCAGCGCATCCACACAGGAGAGAGACCCTTCAAGTGCTCTGAGTGCTGTAAGAACTTCAGAAGGAGTTACCACCTCACCTACCACCAGCGTGTCCACACAGGGGAGAGGCCCTTTATGTGTCCTGAATGTGGGAAGAACTTCAAAAGCAGTTCCAATGTCATCTGCCACCAGCGCATCCACACAGGAGGGAGACCCTACAAGTGCCCTGAGTGTGGGGCGAGCTTTAGAAGCAGTTCTAGACTCATCTCCCACAAGCACGTCCACAGAGGAAAGAGACTGTAGAAGTGTGTTGTGGTTTAACCCAGCAGGTGGCTCAGCACCACAGAGTCCTTTGCTTACTCATACCCTTCCCTGTGGGCTGAGGGAGAGAATAAAAAAATAACTAAAAAAAAAACATTGGTAGAAGTTGTGAGTGGTGATAAAGCTGTTTACTGACATAGAGAAAAGGAAAAGGATAATAGTTTTGACAAATTATAGATATATATGAATGTATATAGCAATTGATGCAGTAGGAACTTCTCTGACTTTCTGCCCGAAGCTCCAAGTGGGGCCATTCTCCCTGGCTGCTGTGTGGAGTGATGTCAGTTATGGCATACCACGTGGCTGCCTTTGACTCCAGTTCATACTGGAGTTCTAGGACATCTGGCACAGCAGTGCTGCGGTGTGACTTCATTCAGGCCAATGGCCCGATTATTACACCTGGGATATGAGAGCACCTTTGATTTTCAAAGCAGCTTTGGCACCAAGCACATTTATTGTCTGACACCAGCTTGCCCTGGAGAATCTAACTTGGTAGGTCCATGTGCTAAGTAGCTGGGCAGAACGTGCTTTTGGAGAATCAAATTTACAGCTTCAACAGATATCCAAGGTGGCCTTGCAAAACCAAGTGGGGCTAGACATGTTGCTGTTCAAAGAACACTGTCCAGAGCAGTACCCTTAGAAATGGTCAGGTTACAGGAGGGGCCCTGGTGTGACTTCCTGTGATTTGGATGGTGTCCAGTGTGTCTGGGACTGGAGCCAACTGCAAGTCCAAATAGGGGCTGGGGGGAGTTGTCCCCCGTCTTTTGCTTTGATATAGCTACGTGCTGGGTGGGAGGGCAGGCAGGTATTCTCTCTGCTGCTACCTGTAGTTCTAGTGCTGCTGCTTCCTTTTTATGCCACGTGGAGCATCCCCGTCAGCAGGCTCAGTGCTGGATCCAGGGCTGGTGTTCTCCCTACCCCCTTTAATTTCTCTTTCCTTTTCCTCTTGTTCTCTTAATGCTGTTATGTAACTCAAGGCTTCCTTGATCTTCCTGTAAAACTAAGCAGCTTAGGCAGATACAATTGTGAGAGGATGGACATACGTAGGATAACTGTTTTGTAGAAATCTCCTAATAAAATTCATTTTTTTTTTCCACGTATGTACGAACCTTGAGTGTTGTTTCACCTTCATCTAACTGGGTGATTGTGAATCTGGTCACCTCTCCCTCTCTTCATGGGCACAATGTGACAGTGTTGAATGAAGTACAGGAGGAACTTGAGGAATGAATTGGATTGAATGAGGTTCAACAAGGCCAAGTGCTGCATCTGGGCCGGGACAATCCCAGATATATATACAAACTAGGGGAAGAACTCGAGAGCAGCCCTGCGGAGAATGGGCTTCATTAAAAGAGGAGTGGCCAGCAGGGAGAGGGAGGGGATTGTCCCCCTCTACTCAGCTCTTGTGAGGCCCCATCTGCAGTACTGTGTCCAGGCCTGGGGAACTCAGCACAAGAAAGACGCAGAGCTCTTGGAACGAGTTCAGAGGAGGGCCACCAAGATAATTAGAGGGCTGGAGCACCTGTCCTATGAAGAAAGGTTGAGGGAACTGGGCTTGTT
>NW_018364627.1:62526-64881 GCF_002078875.1 Numida meleagris | reverse complement strand
CCAGTGTGTCTGGGACTGGAGCCAACTGCAAGTCCAAATAGGGGCTGGGGGGAGTTGTCCCCCGTCTTTTGCTTTGATATAGCTACGTGCTGGGTGGGAGGGCAGGCAGGTATTCTCTCTGCTGCTACCTGTAGTTCTAGTGCTGCTGCTTCCTTTTTATGCCACGTGGAGCATCCCCGTCAGCAGGCTCAGTGCTGGATCCAGGGCTGGTGTTCTCCCTACCCCCTTTAATTTCTCTTTCCTTTTCCTCTTGTTCTCTTAATGCTGTTATGTAACTCAAGGCTTCCTTGATCTTCCTGTAAAACTAAGCAGCTTAGGCAGATACAATTGTGAGAGGATGGACATACGTAGGATAACTGTTTTGTAGAAATCTCCTAATAAAATTCATTTTTTTTTTCCACGTATGTACGAACCTTGAGTGTTGTTTCACCTTCATCTAACTGGGTGATTGTGAATCTGGTCACCTCTCCCTCTCTTCATGGGCACAATGTGACAGTGTTGAATGAAGTACAGGAGGAACTTGAGGAATGAATTGGATTGAATGAGGTTCAACAAGGCCAAGTGCTGCATCTGGGCCGGGACAATCCCAGATATATATACAAACTAGGGGAAGAACTCGAGAGCAGCCCTGCGGAGAATGGGCTTCATTAAAAGAGGAGTGGCCAGCAGGGAGAGGGAGGGGATTGTCCCCCTCTACTCAGCTCTTGTGAGGCCCCATCTGCAGTACTGTGTCCAGGCCTGGGGAACTCAGCACAAGAAAGACGCAGAGCTCTTGGAACGAGTTCAGAGGAGGGCCACCAAGATAATTAGAGGGCTGGAGCACCTGTCCTATGAAGAAAGGTTGAGGGAACTGGGCTTGTTCAGCTTGGAGAAGAGAAGGCTCCAGGGAGACCTCATTGTGGCCTTCCAGTACTTGAAGGGAGCGTATAAACAGGAGGGGAAATGATTGTTTACGAGGGCGGATACTGATAGGACCAGGTGGAATGATTTTAAACTGAGACAGAGGAGATTCAGCTTAGATATTAGGAGGAAGTTTTTCACTCAGAGGGTGGTGATGCACTGGAACAGGTTGCCCAAGGAGGTTGTAGATGCCCCATCCCTGGAGGCATTCAAGGCAAGGCTGGACGTGGCTCTGGGCAGCCTGGTATAGTGGTTGGCGACCCTGCACTCAGCAGGGGGGTTGAAACTCAATGATCTTTGAGGTCCTTTTCAACCCAGGCCATTCTATGATTCTATGAACATGGCTGGAAAAGGACCTTAGAAGTGATTCCTTCTGCACAAGCTGACAGGTCAGGCCTTGCCTCCAAGGGTAGTGCTGTGGTGCCAGAGACACCCAGCAGGACTCTGTGATCAGTCCGTGCTGTTGTGTTGCAAGGAACAACTAGTGAGATTACAGAAATATCAAAGTAAGGCAATGCCAGGGTGAATGCCAATGGAGGAGTTGAGATGAGTGCCTGCAGCCTGCAGGGCAAAAGAGGCAAGTGTAGGACAGCATAGGATGGCCTCTGGGTGAGCTGGCCAACAGCACTGGCAAGGCTAGAGGGCCCCAACAGGTCTTTGTCCTCTTGGCTATGGCAGTTGTGTCTACTGCTGATGCCATCCACAGTCCAGGAGGTTCCTCCAGTGCACTGATGATAACTTCCTGATGCAAATGCTGGATGAGTCAACTAGGAGAGGAGTGCTGCTGGATCTTGTTCTCACTAACGAGGAGGGTCTGGCTGAAGCGCTGAAGGTTGAGGGCAGTCTTGGTTGCAGTGACCATGAGATGGTGGAGTTCAGGATCTTGTGTGGCAGGAACAGAATACCAAGCAGAATCACAACCCTGGACTTCAGAAGGGCCAACTTTGGCCTTTTCAAGCAATTTCTAGGGGAAATCCCATGGGACAGGGAACTTGAAGGTAAGCTGGCCCAAGACAGTTGGTTAGCATTCAAGGACCACTTCTTCCAAGCTGAACATCAGAGCATCCCAACAGGTAGGAAGTCAAGAAAGGGAGTCAGGAGACCTTCATGCATTAAACAGGGAACTGCTGGGCAAACTCAAGTGGAAGAGGAGAGTCTACAGATCGTGGAAGGAAGGGTTGGCCAACTGGGAGGAATATAAGACGGTTGTCAGAGGATGTAGGGAGGCAACTAGGAAAGCTAAGGCCTCCTTAGAATTAAACCTTGCGAGAGGGGTCAAGGACAACAGAAAGGGTTTCTTCAAATAAAGCTGATAAAACTAGCACTAGAGGCAATGTAGGTGCACTGATGAATGAGGTGGGTGCCCTGGTGACAGAAGATACAGAGAAGGTGGAGTTCCTAAATGCCTTCTTTGTCTATACAGGCTGTCCTGAGGAGCCCTCTACCCCTAAGGCC
>NW_018364627.1:46130-55666 GCF_002078875.1 Numida meleagris | reverse complement strand
ATCAATCAGGACATCCATAAATCCATGGGTCCTGATGGGATGAACCCTCAGGTGCTGAAGGAGCTGGTGGAAGTCATTGCTAGGCCACTCTCCATTATCTTTAGTAAGCTGTGAGGAACGGGAGAGGTGCCTGAGGACTGGAGGAAAGCTAATGTCACTCCGGTCTTCAAAAAAGGCAAGAAGGAGGACCCGGGTAACTATAGACCGGTCAGCCCCACCTCCATCCCTGGAAAGGTGATGGAACAACTTATCCTTGGCGCTGTCTCCAGGCATATCAAGGATAAGAGGGTCATTCAGGGCAGTCAACATGGCTTCACCAAGGGGAGGTCATGCTTGACCAACCTGATAGCCTTTTATGAAGATGTAACCAGGTGGATAGATGATGGTAAAGCGGTGTATGTGGTCTATCTTGACTTTTGTAAAGCATTTGACACCATCTCCCACAGCATCCTCGCAGCTAAACTGAGAAAGCGTGGTCTGGACGATCAGGTAGTGAGGTGGACTGTGAACTGGCTGAAGGAAAGAAGCCAGAGAGTTGTGATCAGTGGGACAGAGTCTAGTTGGAAGCCTGTATCTAGTGGAGTCCCTCAGAGGTCGGTACTGGGACCAGTACTATTCAATGTATTCATCAGTGACTTGGATGAGGGAACAGAGTGCACTGTCAGCAAGTTTGCTGATGACACAGAAGTGGGAGGAGTGGCTGACACACCAGAAGGCTGTGCTACCATCCAGCGAGACCTAGACAGGCTGGAGAGTTGGGAGGGGAAAAAAATAATGAAATATAACAAAGGCAAGTGTAGAGTCTTGCATCTGGGCAAGAACAACTCCAGGTACCTGTATAGGTTGGGGACTGACCTGTTGGAGAGCAGCGTGGGGGAAAGGGACCTGAGGGACCTGGTGGACAGCAGGATGACCATGAGCCAGCACTGTGCCCTTGTGGCCAAGAAGGCCAATGGCATCCTGGGGTGTATGAGAAGGGCTGTGGTTAGCAGGTCGAAAAAGGTTCTCCTCCCCCTCTACTATGCCCTGGTGAGGCTGCATCTGGAAAACTGTGTCCAGTTCTGGGCCCCTTGGACTGGGTCCAGTTCAAGGAGGACAGGGAACTGCTTGAGAGATAGCAGCGCAGAGCCACAAAGATGATTAAGGGAATAGAGTATCTCCCTTATGAGGAAAGGTTGAGGAAGATGGGCTTGGAGAAGAGGAGACTGAGAGGAGACCTTATTAATGTTTATAAATATGTAAAGGGTGTGTGTCAGGAGGACGGAGCCAGGCTCTTCTCAGTGACATCCAACTACAGGACAAGGGGCAATGGGTGCAAGCTGGAACAGAGGAGGTTCCACATAAATATGAGAAAAAAAACTTCTTCATGGTGAGGGTAACAGAGCACTGGAACAGGCTGTGCAGAGGGGCTGTGTTGTCTCCTTCGCTGGAGACATTCAAAGCCCACCTGGACACATTCCAGTGTGACCTAATGTAGGTGTTCATGTTCCAGCAGGGGGATTGGACTAGATGATCTTTTGAGGTCCCTTCCAATCCCTGACATTCTGTGATTCTGTGATAGGGTTAGGGTCAGGGTTAGGGATATTGTGGTTAAGGTTAGAGTTCGTGTTAGGGTTAGTTACAATTAGGTTTAGGGTTATGATTAGAGTTAGGTCTAGGATTACATTTGGGGTTATGGTAGGGTTTGGGTTAGGATTATGATTAGGTTTAGGGTTAGGGTTAGGGTTAGGGTTAGGTTTAGCGATGGGGTTAGGGCTAGGAGTTAGGGTTAGCATTAGGATTAGGTTTAGGGTTAAGGTTACTTTAAGAGTAAATGCTAGGGTTTGGATTAGGGTTCAGGTCAGTTTGGGTTAGGATTAGTGTTAGGGTTAGGATCAATTGGCTTTAGGGTTATGGGTATGGGTAAGATTAGGGTTAGTGTTAGTAACAATTAGGGTTAGGGTGAGAGATAGCTTTAGTTTTAATGTTCGGGTTGGTATTTTGGTTATTTTTGGATTCGGGTTTGGGTTACGGTAAGGGTTAGGTTTCGGAATAGTTTTAGGGTTAGGTTTAGGGGTAGGATCAGTTAGGGTTAGGGTTAGGATTAGGATCAGTTGAGGTAAGGGTTAGGGTTAGTGTTAGAAACAGAATTAGGGTTCTGGTTAGGGTTAAGGTTACAGTTAGGGTTACAGTTAGAGTAAGACTTAGATTAACAGAATCACATAATCACAGATTTGTCGGGGCTGGAAGGGACCTGTAGAGGTCATCGAGTCCAACTCCCCTGCCAAAGTAGGCTACCTAGACTAGGCTGCACAGGTAGGCGCCCAGGCGGGTCTTGAACATCTCCAGAGAAGGAGACTCCACAANCTAAAATCCATACAGTATCGTAGGACCAAAACTCACAAGCCATTTCCCCCACCAACTGTGTCCCAATGATTTCAGCAGTGATGCAATCCACAGCCCAGGGCTCAGTCCATCAAATCAGTCTTCCAGCTGCATCACCTGAAAAAGCTCTCCAGTCCTTTTTGTGATTTTCTTTGTTTGTGCTCAGTTATGACAGTGGCAGCACTGTGGATGGTGATACAGCATTCTCCTTCAGTCCAGTTCAACATTCCTCCCACCCTGTGTTCTTTTAACAGCGACATGTCTAGCACCACTTGGTTTTGCAAGGCCACCTTGGATACCTGTTGAACCTGTAAATTTGATTCTCCAAAAGCACGTTCTGTCCAGCTGCTTAGCACATGGACCTACCAAGTTAGATTCTCCAGCGCAAGCTGGTGTCAGACAATAAGTGTGCTTGGTGCCAAAGTTACTATGAACATCAAAGGTGCTCTCATACCTCAGGTGTAATAATCGGGCCATTGGCTTGAATGAAGATACACCGCAGCACTGCTGTGCCAGACGTGCTAGAACTCCAATATGAACTGGAATCAAAGGCAGCCATGTGGTATGCCATAACTGACACCACTAATGTGCTATTCTCCATCACTCAGGCAGCAGAGTGCAGGCCTCCATTTGCTTTCACTTGAAGGGAAACGCAGTACATCTGGAATTGACAGCCCCAGCGATGGAAACACACAGACCTACCATTTGTCATGGGCTGTCCCAGACTGCACTGGAACAGGGGGAGCTCCACAATACCTGCAATGCACTGACCACAACATGGATTGGGGCAACACAGCAGAAGAAGTTTTGGAGAAAGGGAAGAAAATAATTCAAAACCTCTTAAAAGCCAGTTTCAACATAAAGCGAAGTCAAGAGACCTGCACAGGACATTCCATTCTTAGGAATCAAATGGCAAGATGGACGTCGTCAGATCCCGTGGATGGGATCCATACAATAACTGTTCTATCTCCACCAACCAGCAAAAACGAAACATACGTGTTCTTAGGTGCTGTGGGTTTCTGGAG
This sequence comes from Numida meleagris, assembly GCF_002078875.1. NCBI lineage: Eukaryota > Metazoa > Chordata > Aves > Galliformes > Numididae > Numida > Numida meleagris. The sequence continues at coordinate 52,277 of NW_018364627.1, read as the reverse complement.
AATGCATGTTCTGGATTACAGTCTGATTGTAAGCCCTCTCTATCATGTGACCTGGAAGAAGAACAATTTCACGTGGGGCCCTGAGCAACAACAGCCTTTGAACAAATTAAACCAGCAGTGGATCATGCACCAGCCCTTAGTCCAGTCCAGACATGACAAGATGTAAAAAGTGTGCTTCACACCTCAGCTGGGAGATTGGCCTGACTTGGAGCCGCTGGCAGAAACCAGAGCAGTTGTTTGTGCGTCCTTGTTATATACATCCATAAATGTGCACATTGTCATATCTATTAGCCTTGTCCTATTCTCTGTGGCAGTAAAAAGCATTATCTCAACAACCTACAAGTTCTACTTCATGGTTTTTTTTNCAACCAGAGGGTCAGGGTTAGGGTTAAGTGTTAGGTTTAAGACTACTATTAGGGCTAGGGTTAGGTGAAGTGATAGGACTTGAGTTAGCATTAGGGTGAGCGCTGTGGTAAGGGTTATTGGTTAGGGGGAAGGAGTAGGGGTTAGGTTTAAGTTTAAGACAAGAAAGGGTTAAGGTTAGAGTTTCAGATCAAGGGTTCGAGTTACAGGTTAGGAGTTAGGGTTAGGGTTAGATTCAGGGTTTACTATTAGTTAGGGTTAGCATTAGGCACTAATTCCCAGCTTCTTTACATGGTTTTACATGGTTTACATGGAGTTTGAATACATAAAGGAGAGGCCTCTGCCTGTGGGCTGTGGAGAAAGCAATCCTGACCCATCCGTGTGGGTACATTGTAAAGTGGCAGGAGTGCTTGGTTTTCATTTTAGAATTTGACATCTCTCTTAGCATCTCTCCACTTCATCTCCCTGGGCTTTCGGGTAACACAAAGATGCTATGGGAAAGATTCTCATCCTGCAGGGCAGCTCACAGCTTGGAAGGACATCTCAGAGGGAAAGCCAAGTGTCCTACTGATGGTGTCTCATTAAAAGAACATCACCTGGTTCCCCAGCCTCACAGACTGTGTTGTTCACAGTCCTGGGCAGTTGCTCCCTGCCCCTGTGCACTGCAAAAGGAAATGAGCTCGTGCCTGGAGAGATGCACCTCTGCTCTGCTGGAGCTCTGGCCGAAGAGGAGGAGGTTCATGCCTTGGACCCCACTGCCATGAAGGCAGAGGTATTTCTGGGTGGGAGAGGATGCAAGGGGGCTTGCTTAGAAGAAGGGGCCTGCATGGAAGGGAATACTATGTGGTTTTCTCTTGGGTTGTCCCTCTGTTTTTACATTCCTCTAATTCCCGGACCACATCCCAGCTGCCTGGAGATAGTCTTCCCTGCCTGCTGTTTCCATGTCTCGTATCTTTTCCTTGATTTCCTTTCTGCACTCACACTCACCACCCTCATGTCAGTGCATATATCTTTGCCCTTCAGGAAAATGTCTGTTTGCAGGGCAGTATCTGTGTGCATGCTTATCTTTGCAGGTATAAAAGGACTTATCACTAAGCCTGAATGGGACCAGCAAAGCCAATGCTTGTTCTATCGAGAGAGGAAAGACTGATAGAACACGAGGATGCTGCTCACTCATCACCAAAGCTACAGTATAGGAGTCTCAGTGATGTGTCAAAATAGACAGCTCCTCTCCCATTTCTCCAGTCATCCCTACCCTAGGAGGAGTAAAATGAACACAGGGCAGAAAGTCACACGTTTGATCCTCCTTGAAAAGTCCCCTATGCATTGCCCCAAGAGTGCAGTACAGCTGTGAGCCCCCAGCCCCACGCAGCACCTCTGGCAGCAGAAGGCCCCTGCCCTGCTGGAGTGCTCCTTCCCCGGGCAGGTTGTGCTGAGCCTCGCAGGCGGCCGAGTCCCTGCCCCTGCACACAGCCCCTGAGGTGCAGGGACCCTGCTCTGCAGGACAGCCCTGGGCACCAAGTTGTATTCCCATCTGCACAGCCTGCAGCTGACCCTCAGAAAAGGAGTCCTCTGTGCACTTTGCTGTTCCACCAGAGGCTCATCCTGTTATGCACTCTGAGTGTTACTCCTCCAGCAAGCTCTCGGCATCCCCTCACTCCACAAAGCCTGTTACAGCTCTGTACTTTCTCCTCTCCCCATGTCAGCAGCAGGCCATTCCCACAGCCCTGCTGCACAGTGCAGAGGAGCTGCCCCTGGGCACAGCTGTCCCTCTGCAGCACTGCCCACTTAACCAGCAGCTCCCTGTATCCCAGGAGCCCAGCCCAAGGCCTCGCTCTCTCTGCCCCCTGCCAGACTCCCTGCAGATGTCCCTGGGGCTCCTGGGGAACCTGCTGTGACTCAGGCTGAAGTCATCTCCTCTCATTTTCCCTTCTTTCCAGCAGTGTCATTTTTCCTGACTGAAGAAGGATGATGAGGTGTAAGCATCTGCATCACAGGGGTTGTGCTGCACTCAATGATATCCAGGTATCTGCCAGCTGCCCCAGGGCAGTCAGGGTCCTGCAGGAGGAATGGCCTCCCAGCCGCCTCCCAGCCATGTCACCTGGGCCTTCCTCTGCCTCTCCCCTCTCCCCCGCTCTCAGCACTGCTGGGAGAGTTTTCTGATGCTCTGCATGCCATCACAGGAGCAGCACCGGGCAGGGAGGGTTCTCAGGTTCTGGGCTCCCTGAAAGACACCTCTGGCACCACAGCACTACCCTTGGAGGCAAGGGCTGACCTATCAGCTTATGCCAAAAGAATCACTTCTAAGGTCCTTTTCCAGCCATGTTCCTCCTGAAGTTCATTGAACACTGTCACACCCTGCACATGAAGGGAGGGAGAGGTGACCAGATTCACAACCCCTCCACTTAGATGAAGGTGAAACAACACTCAAGGTTCACAGACAGGTGGAAAAAAATATCAGCTTTATTAGGAGATCTCTACAAAATGGTTATCCTATAGACATCGACCTTCTCAAAATTGTATCTGTCTAAGCTGCTTAGTTTTACAGGAAAATCAAGGAAGCCTTGAGCCACAATGAGGTCTCCCTGGAGCCCTCATTGGAGCCCTCCCTGGAGCCTTCTCTTCTCCAAACTAAACAAGCCCAGTTCCCTCAACCTTTCTTCATAGGACAGGTGCTCCAGCCCTCTGATCATCTTGGTGGCCTCCTCTGAACTCGTTCCAAGAGCTCCGTGTCTTTCTTATAGTGGGGGCCCCAGGCCTGGACACAGTACTCCAGATGGGGCCTCACAAGAGCCGCGTAGAGGGGGACAATCCCCTCCCTCTCCCTGCTGGCCACTCCTCTTTTAATGCAGCCCATTCTCCNCCAGGGTACACTGCTGGCTCATGGCCAACCTCTTGTCCACCAGGACCCCCAGGTCCCTCCCTGCAGAGCTCCTCTCCAGCAGATCACCCCCCAGCCTGTACTGGTGCATGTGGTTATTCCTCCCTAGGTGCAAGACTCTACACTTGCTCTTGTTAGACCTCATCTGGTACCTCTCTGCCCAACTCTCCAGCCTGTCCAGGTCTTGCTGAATGGCAGCACAGCCTTCTGATGTGTCAGCCATTCCTCCCAGCTTTGTATCATCAGCAAACTTGCTGAGGGTGGACACTATCCCCTCATCAAGGTCATTGATGAAGATGTTGAATGAGACCGGACCCAGCACCGACCCCTGGGGAACACTGCTAGATACAGGCCTCCAACTGGACTCTGCGCCACCAGTCACAACCCTCTGAGCTCTGCCAGTCAGCCAGTTCTCAGTCCACCTCACAGTCCACTCATCTATCCCACAGTTCCTCAACTTCATTACAAGGATGTTGTAGGAGACAGCATCAACTGCCTTGCTGAAATCAAGGTAGACTATGTCCACTGCTCTTCCCCAATCCACCCAGCCAGTGATGACATCATAGAAGGCTACCAGGTTGGTTGAGCGTGACCTCCCCCTGGTGAACCCATGCTGACTACTCCTGATAACCCTCCTCTCGTCCAGTTGCCTGGAGATGGCATCCAGAACAAGCTGTTCCATCACCTTTCCAGGGATGGAGGTGAGGCTGACTGGCCTGTAGTTTCCTGGATCCTCCTTCTTGCCCTTTTTGAAGACCGGAGTGACACTGGCTCTCCTCCAGGTTTCAGGCACCTCTCCCGTTCTCCAAGGCCTCTCAAAGATGATAGAGAGTGGTTCAGCAATCACCTCTGTCAGCTCCCTCAGCACACGTGGATGCATTCCATCGCGGCCCATGGATTTATGTACACTGATGTTGCCTAGACACTCTCAGACCATCTCCTCCCTCACCAAAGGGAAGCCTGCCGTTCCCCAGACTCTGTCTTACCTCCAAGGCCCAAGATTCCCAAGGGGGAGTCTTTGCAGTGAAGACAGAAGCAAAGAAGGCATTCAGTATCCCCCATTACCAGATCATGCCCCTCATTTAGTAGGGGACCCACATTTTCCCTAGTCTTCCTTTTACTGCTGACATACGTTAAAAAGTCTTTCTTATTATCCTTTATCTCCTTTGCCAGATTCAATTCCAGGTGGGCTTTAGCCTTCCTCATCTCATCCCTGAAGGCCCTGGCAACATTCCTATATTCTTCCCAAGTGGTCGGACCTTTCTTCCACATTTCATGGACTTTCTTCTTCCCATTGAGTTTATGCATGAGCTCCTTGCTCATCCACACAGGTCTCCTCCCACCCTTCCCTGATTTCTTACTCATAGGGATGCACCAATCCTGAGCTTTGAAGAAGCGCTGTTTAGATGCTAAGCAGCTCTCACAGGCCCCCTTACCTTCTAACACCGTAGCCCATGGGATAGCTCCAAGTAGGTCCCAGAAAAGATCAAAGTTGGCTCTCCTGAAGTCCAGGGTAGCAATTCTACTTTTTGGTTTGCTTCTTCCACTCAAGATCTTGAACTCTACCATCTCACAATCGCTATATCCCAAGCTGCCCCTGACCTTCACTTCCCTAACAAGCCCATCCTTATCAGTAAGAACAAGGTCTAGTAACACCCCACCCCTTGTCAGTTCCTCCACCACCGGCATCAGAAAGTTATCTTCAGCACATTGCAGGAACTGTCTGGAGTGCGTGTGCCTGGCCATATTGCTTATCCAACAAATATCTGGATAATTGAAGTCCCCCATGAGAACCAGAGCCTGGGATTGCAAGGCTACTTCCAGCTGCTTGTAGAAGGCCTCATCAACTTCCTCCTCCTGATCAGGGGGCCTATAATACACACCCACAACAGTGTCACCCATACTAGCCTGCCCCTTAATTCCCACCCACAAGCTCCCCACTGGTACAGCACCCTCCCCCAGGTGGAGTTCAATACATTCTAGCTGCTCTCGCACATAAAGAGCAACTCCACCACCCTGCCTCGCCAGCCTGTCTTTCCTAAAAAGCACATAGCCATCCATGACAGCGTTCCAGTCATGCGACCTGTCCCACTACATGACTGTGATCGCAATGAGACTGCGGCCTTGCAACCGCACACAGATCTCTAACTCTTCCTGTTTTTTTCCCGTACTGTGCACATTAGTAGACAGACACTTTAGGGAAGCAGCAGGTACAGGTGTCCTGCGCCTGTGGATTTAGGGTTAGGATCAATTATGGTTAGTGTCAGGATTAGTTTTATGCTTAGGGTTATGTTTATGGTTAGAATTAGGGTTAGGCCTAGGGTTAGAATCAATCATGTTTAGGGTTAGGGTTCTTGTTAGGGTGAAGGGTTACAGTTGGGGTTAGGGTTAGGCTTAGGGATTAGTATTAGGGTTAGGATCAGTTTGGTTTAGGTTTAGAGTTAGGATAAGGATTAGAGTTAGGGTTAGGTTTAGGGTTCTGATTAGGGTTAGAACTAGGATGAGGATCAATTAGTGTTACGGTTAGGGTAACAGGGTTAGGATCATTTAGGCTTTGGGTTAGGCTTAGGGTTGTTGCGGTTAGGGTTAGATTTCATGTTAGGGTTAGTTACAATTAGGTTTAGGGTTAGGGTTAGGGCTAGGATTATATTTGGATTAGTGGCAGTGTTGGGGGAGGGAAGGGGAGGGGAGAAAAAAATACCTTTGTTTCTTGTTATTTTGTTTGAAATCTTTTCCTTTTGGCTACCTTGCAGAAAATCTGTCAAATTAGCAACACAAGGGGGCTTGTGAGACATTTTTCATTTTGGTGAGCCCTCTGGTGCCAACTTCCTGAACTGCAGCTCCTGAACATTTGAACAGGCCTTTAAAAACCTGAAGTCAGAAGCACAGCCCAAGTCTCTGTG
>NW_018364627.1:41099-42250 GCF_002078875.1 Numida meleagris | reverse complement strand
TAGGACAGGTGCTCCAGCCCTCTGATCATCTTGGTGGCCTCCTCTGAACTCGTTCCAAGAGCTCCGTGTCTTTCTTATAGTGGGGGCCCCAGGCCTGGACACAGTACTCCAGATGGGGCCTCACAAGAGCCGCGTAGAGGGGGACAATCCCCTCCCTCTCCCTGCTGGCCACTCCTCTTTTAATGCAGCCCATTCTCCGCAGGGCTGCTCTCAAGGAGTTCTTCCCCTAGTTTGTATATATACCTGGGATTGTCCCGGCCCAACTGCAGCACCTTGCACTTGGCTTTTTTGAACCTCATTCAATTCAATTCATTTCTCACGTTCCTCTTGTACTTCATTCAACACTGTCACGTTCTGCCCATGAAGAGAGGGAGAGGTGACCAGATTCACAATCACCCAGTTAGATGAAGGTGAAACAACACTCAAGGTTCGTACATACGTGGAAAAAAAAGATCAACTTTATTAGAAGAGTTCTACAAAACAGTTATCCTGTGTGTGTCCATCCTCTCACAATTGCATCTGTCTAAGCTGCTTAGTTTTACAGGAAAATCAAGGAAGCCTTGAGTTACATAACAGCATTAAGAGAAAAAGAGGAAAAGGAAAGAGAAATTAAAGGGAGTAGGGAGAACACCAGCCCTGGATCCAGCACTGGGCCTGCTGACGGGGATGCTCCACGTGGCATAAAAAGGAAGCAGCAGCACTAGAACTACAGGTAGCAGCAGAGAGAATGCCTGCCTGCCCTCCCACCCAGCACATAGCTATATCAAAGCAAAAGACGGGGGACAACTCCCCCCAGCCCCTATTTGGACTTGCAGTTGGCTCCAGTCCCAGAGACACTGGACACCATCCAAATCACAGGAAGTCACACCGGGGCCCTCCTGTAACCTGACCATTTCTCAGGTATTGTACTGGACTCTTCCAGGATTGTCTGATATGTCAGTCAAATTAAGAGAAGAGACAACCAGCTCCTCCCTGTGACTTAACTGTCTCCCAAGGCATTGTCTGTGCTCACATTAACAGTCAATCTCATCTCATGCCATACACCACCCCATGGCTCAAACACTGCAAGGTCTTCTTCAATAGCAGTGATATGCACAAAGCCGTTAGCAGGAGAAAAGGAACAGAGGGGATGAGAAGGCCTAGACTTAAAA
>NW_018364627.1:29186-34968 GCF_002078875.1 Numida meleagris | reverse complement strand
TGGCAGGGGAGCTGTGAGGGAATGCAGCAGCCCCTGTCCAAGCCCAGCCTTCCCCAGACCATCTGCAGGGCACTGCCTGGGGTATGGCACACCAGGCCTTGCACGGGAAGGCAATGAGCAACAGCACTGGTAACACTCTGGTTGAAAGAGATTAACCATCCCAAGGCTGTCTCAAACTGGGGGGCTGAAAGAACTGGTAGCTGGCATTCAGTTCAACAGCTGAGGGCCAATTTAGCCTGGGACTGAAAACAACGTATGGCAAGGAGCTGGTCATGTTACCCCAAAACAGAGAGCAGCCCAAGCGCCCCTCAAGCTCTCCTGCACAGCAGTGGGCTGCACGACAGGATCTCCCCTCGAGCTGGGATGCCTCTCGAGGTCACACCTGTGCACAGATCCCTGGCACCTTGACGTCAAGACCCCTTGCTGATACAGATCTTCTGCAAGAGACTCACAGATAGTTTGGAGGTTTCTGAGCTTCTGTACGGTTATGTCTTAGAGTGACTGTGCACATATGATTCCTTCCACATATAGCCTTGACCACGTCCGGCACTAGGAATGGATCAAGCCACGCTGAGCCTCCTTGCCTTTGTGGTTCAAGGAGTTGAGATTGAAAGGGAGACCACTCTGAGCCTCATGACACAATGGGAAGGCCTCCTGTAGGTGTGTAACCCCACACCCTATGCAGTAAATAACCAAGTGCATCCAGCCATCTCCAATCTTGTTAAGTCACTGTTAAGTCACTACAGCATATGTGTATTACATCAGTAAATACAGTCCTGCTTCTCGCTTAGGAGTGTATATTGTAGTTGGATCCATCCGTGACAAACTGGCAAAGTCTGCAGGATGGCAAGCACGGAAATTAACTGATCATGAGAGACATGGATTGAGTCCCAAAGTCTTCTAAGAATGTTCTCGTGAGAACTGTTCAAGCTGAGAAGCAAGTACAGGTCATTAGGGGCTGTTAAAGGTGAAGAAGTCGAAAACTGTTATCAGCATAAAGCCACGTTTGGAAGCAACACGTGAAGCAAAGGAGAACTGCATTGGTCCTCCCTGAAGCAAAAACATCTGATGTTCCACAATACTCTATTTCTGCTGCACTACGGGGTGCAAGTTCTGCATGTAATGCTTACTCAGGCAATAAACAAAGACCTCCCTGCGTCACCCACAATCCTTCATGCCACACATACTGAGCTTTCATAGTCTGACTCCAAACAAATGTGAATTTTCACCGATAACACTGTAATTAAAGGACTTGTCTAACTTAGCTGCAGTTAAAGAAACTGAGCGGAGATACATGAGGAATGGGAAAAGGGAGTTTTATTGGAGGTCTGAGTGGTGAAGCAAGAGGAGGAAATGCATCGGGGACAGCCTGTGCCAACTGGGGGANTGGCCTGACTTGGAGCCGCTGGCAGAAACCAGAGCAGTTGTTTGTGCGTCCTTGTTATATACATCCATAAATGTGCACATTGTCATATCTATTAGCCTTGTCCTATTCTCTGTGGCAGTAAAAAGCATTATCTCAACAACCTACAAGTTCTACTTCATGGTTTTTTTTTCCAGTTCGCTCCTCCATCCCACAGGGAAGGGAAGGAGTGAGAAAACAACTGCATGGTGCTGAGCCACCTGCTGGGTTAAACAACAACACACTTCTACTTTCTGCTTCCTCTGTGGACATGCTTATGGGATTTGAGATTAGAACTGCTTGTAAAGCCCTTCCCACACTCAGAGCACTTGTAGGGTCTCTCTCCTGTGTGGATGCGCTGGTGTTTTGTGAGGTTTGACATGCTTCTGAATCCCTTCCCACACTCTGAGCACTTGCAGGGTCTCTCTCCTGCATGGATGCGCCGGTGTTGGCTGAGTTGGGAGCTGCTTTTGAAGCTCTTTGAACACTCAGAACACTTAAATGGTTTCTCTCCTGTGTGAATGCGCTGGTGTACTGTGAGGTCTGAACTGCTTCTGAAACTCTTCCCACACTCAGAGCACTTAAGGGGTTTTTCTCCTGTGTGGATACGCTGGTGTAGTTTGAGATCAGAACTGCATATAAAGCCCTTCTCACACTCCTGGCACTTGTAGGGTCTCTCTCCTGTGTGGATGTGCATGTGGTAAGTGAGGTGGGACATCCTTTTGAAGCTCTTCTCACACTTAGAGCACTTGTAGGGTCTCTCTCCTGTGTGGATGCGCTGGTGTACTCTGAAATCAGTACTGCTTTCGAAGCTCTTCCCACACTCAGCACACTTATATGGACACTCTCCTGACTGGATGCACTGGTGTTGCTTCAACTGAGAATTCCTTTTGAAGCTCTTCTGACACACAGGACACTTATAGGGTCTCTCTCCTGTGTGGATACGCTGGTGTCTATTGAGGTTGGAATTCCTTTTGAAGCTCTTTGCACAATGAGGGCACTTAAAGGGTCTCTCTTCTGAGTGGATGCGCTGGTGGTACTTCAGTTCAGCTCTGCTTCTGAAGCTCTTCCCACACTCCTGGCACTTGTAGGGTCTCTCTCCTGTGTGGATGCGCTGGTGTATTGTGAGGTTGGAACTGTTTTGGAAGACCTTTCCACACTCCTGGCACTTGTAGGGTCTCTCTCCTGTGTGAACGTGCTGGTGGTGCTTCAGATCACAACTTCTTTTGAAGCTTTTCCCACATTCAGGACAACTGTAGGGTCTCTCTCCTGAGTGAATGCTCTGGTGGCAGATGAGCTGGGATCTCCATTTGAAGCTCTTTCCACAATCAGAGCACTTATACAGTCTCTCCTTTGAGAGCGTGTGCTGGTGATTAACAAGGTTGGAATACCTTTTACAGCGTTTCCCACACAAAACACGTGTGTCAGAAGAAGCAGCAGAGTCCACATCCTTGCACCTGGGGTCTTCAGGCTGCTTCTGACCTGCTCTGAAGTCCAGCGGGTTTCTTGCTGTCTTTCTCAGGTGCTTTCCCAGTGGCTTCTTGAAGGGCTCGGCTTGCTCAAAGCCCACATGGACATCCCTTCCGATTTCTTCCACGGAGGCACTACCCCACTGCCTTTCGGCCACACCGCTTTTCTGCAGGTCCTCCTTGATATTTGTGATCCCATCACCTCCTGGATGACGAAGGAAGTCCACAAATAGCACATGGTGCCCCAAATACTCCCCCATCCCTGATGGCTTCTACAGCCCCAAAACTCCTCCATCCCTCTACCACCTCACCTGGGCTGAGGTCTCCTGCCGTCGCCTCAGGGCTATGCCCACCAGGGATCCAGGGCTCTTCCCCTCCTTCAAGCAGGGAGATCACCACGGGTTTGGGGGCTGGAAGTGGAGCTTCAATGACAGAAACAGCGGAGATGAGAGCATTGCACTGATACCAGCACAGCTGCTTGTTCAACTAATACACTCTGTATCCCTCCATACTGTGAAACCACAATTAGGGCCTGATTGACACTGGGCCAACACATAACAGCTCCTTTCCTTTAGAGCATGGCATTCCTTTTACATCTCTGAAAATTATGCAGGGACACTTTCTTAAGAATTAACTTTAAAAAGGCTTGTTTTCTTCCAAGATGCTCAATGCCCAAGGCATCAGAAAGCTTCATGGGAATTGCATAGAAAATACTAAATTCTAAAGGAGTAACGTGGGAGGGATCTGGCTGCTGGAGCTGGTGGAACCATGCAATGCAGCAACACAAGGGCTGCTTGCAGGGAGCTGGTCCTCCCCCTCCTGCCTGATGCCTGATNGCTGACAACAAGAATGCAAACATAAAGACCTGGGCAGCACATGCTGTGGAGGAGATGGCCCTGGTGTCCCAGAGAGCATTGGCCATGGCTTTGGGGACAGTGCTGGAGATGGAGCCCAGGTCGAGGAGGGCGAGGTTGGGGAGGAAGATGTCCATGAGGGTGTGCAGGCGGTGGTCGCAGGCTATGGCTGTGCTGATGAGGCCGTGGCTCAGGAGGGCAGCCAGGTAGAAGCCCAAGAAGAGCCAGAAGAGCAGGAGCTGCAGCTGCCGCGTGTCTGCGAAGGCCAGGAGGAGGAACTCGCTGATGGAGCTGCTGTTGGACATCTGCTGCTCCTGGACATGGGTAATCATACAATCATAGAATTTCTCAGGTTGGAAAAGACCTTCAAGATCATCAAGTCCAACCACAACCAAACCATACTACCCTAATTCTAACAACTCACCGCTAAATCATGTCCCTGAGCACCACATAAAGACAGTTTTTAAACACATCCAAGCATGGTGAGTCCACCACCTCCCTAGGGAGACTGTTCCAGTGCTTAACAACCCTTTCTGTAAAAAAGTTTTTCCTGATATCCAACCTAAACCTCCTCTGGTGCAACTTGAGGCCATTTCCCCTTGTCCTGTCACCTGTCACCAGTGAGAAGAGACCAGCCCAGTCTCAGTACAACTCAGTACACCAGGGTCCCTTTCTGTCAGGCAGCTTTCCAGCCACTCCTCCCCAAGCCTGCAGGACTGACTGGGGTTGTTGTGACCAAAATGCAGGACCTGATGCTTGGCCCTATCAAAACTCACACAGTTTGCCTCTGCCCATTGTGAGAGGAAGATTGTGTTTTTGCAGTTTCCAGCATTTTCTGTATGTTGCGTAGGCCCTTACTAGACGTACAGCCTTCTTGCCAGTAAGTTGTTTTTCACAAAGAAACCTGCTGAACAGAGTAAAGTTGAGATTGGGGAGTTCTGACTTGGGCAGAATTGAGACAGGCACAAGATAAGGGAAATATGCAGGGTGGGGAGAGCCTAGCACAGGACAGCACGAATGTGCTATAACTTTTGGAAACATTGCCCTCCTATCTCCACAGAAAAGTACAAAACATACCTAAAAACAAAAGGTTGGTAACAGACCTTATATGGAAATGTATCATAGCAACAGTGTTGGGAAGATTGTGAGCCTGAGATGCTCAACCAATTAGAGGCAGGAGGGAGATTACCTGTGTCGGACCCAGGATATATAATGGAATGAATTTCACTGACTAGTCGCGCAGTTTCTCCCTTGCCAGTAGGGGGTGTGTGCCCATTACTGCAACAGTGAATAAACTGCTGCTCTCACGATCTTGCTTGAACAGAAATCTTTGATTTTGAGTGCGTCTCACACCATTGATCCAGTCTGTCCAGGTCCCTCTGTAGTGCCTTACTACTCTCTGGCAGGTCAACACTCCCTCCCAACTCGACATCTTCTGCGAACTTACTGAGGGTGCATTCAATCCCCTCAAGATCATCGATAGAGATGTTAAATAGGAGTGGCCCCAGTACTGCAGCCTGGGGGACACCACTTGTGACTGGCTGCCAACTGGATTTAAAGCTATAGACCACAGCTCTCTGGGCCTGACCATCCAGCCTGTGTTTCACCCAGCAGAGGGTATGCCCATCCAAACCACGGGCAGCCAGCTCCTCCACAAGGATGCTGTGGGGGACAGTGTCAAAGGCTCTACTGAAGACCAGGTAGATCACATCGACAGCCTTACCTTCATCCACTAAGTGAGTCACCTTATCATAAAACGAAATCAGCTTGGTCAAACAGGATCTACCGTTCATAAACCCATGCTGACTGGGCCTGATCCCCTGGTTGACCTTTAAGCTGCGGAGACCAGCTTTCGGGCAGGAAAGACTGCGCTGGGCAAGGGCTCTGAAGCAAAAAGGACCACAAAAAAAGCTCTTTTTAAGGCTTTTTGAAGCCAGGAAAAGCGCGGTGCTCGTGCCAGGGGGCTGGCAGCTTGTGGGCGGGCTGCCAAGCTAGCAGGGGTGGAGCTGGCACTGCCCACTCTTAATCTTATCTGTGACCTTGATCTCTGGCCGTTA